>NW_009953647.1:1542291-1558073 GCF_000747805.2 Chaetura pelagica
CATACTCTTTCCCAGAATCAGGCAGGAGACTCCTACAAGCTTGTGAAATTATTGCTTAAGAGGAGCAAACATGAAAGAAAGAAATCTGAATTTAGTCACCACCAAGAACAGTCTAGATTAGTAATAATGTGTCATACTGCACTGTAAACAGCTAGAGAGAGATGAAAGGCCCTTACAGCTAGAATTGTATTAACCTTTCATTATTTGCCTTATGTAGAGAGCTTATATTTAGCTCTTAGCTGATAAGACAACTTAGACGTTAAAGGTCCTTAGATATTACAATAAAATCTTGAGCCCTTAAAGACTCTGCTACTAAATACAGATATTAACATTTCATAAACAAGCTATATAATGAGTCTTGGCCTAAAGAAGTCACTACCTAGAAAGCTAGTACTCCCGAATTCCAAAGAAATTACATGGCACACCTTGAGATGAAACTGCCTGTGCTACAGCAAGAAGAGTATTTGCTTCAGCACAGTAAACACAATATCAGGACATACAGAAAAAACTTTGTTTCATGCAGACCTTAATTAGGGGACAGTTTCTCAAGAACAAAAACTAATCTAGCTTTTTTAATACTTTGAACTAAAGCTAATTTTTTTTTATTTTTTTTTTTTTTTTACACAGGGTGTCTTTGGAGAAAGTGCTACAACGGTCCCAATCTTTTGAAAAGCTGATAATGAGCAAATGTAAATAACTCCATGTTTGTATCCCAGATGGATTAGTGAAAAAATTTCCCATAAAGCAAAATGAATAAGTCATGCAGCATAATGTATGCTGTTTTCTACACAACAACTGTAAAACAACTTTGTAACATGCTTAGTATGCATCACACTGAAAATAACTATAGCATGCAATAAATACCTTCCCTCACTTGCCATTTCTGCAAGCATATTTGATTATCTTAAAGACATGTGACAAGGGCAGGTTTTTTTGCCATATCCCTGCTTAAAGCGCTGTATAGCAATACATATATATATATATATAGAGAGAGAGAGAGAGAGAGAGAGAGAGAGAGATTGTATCAGCCTTTGGATAGGTTCAGAGACCAGGAAGAACAAAGTTTTCAGTGCTCTGTCCAGTAGAGTGAAATGCCACCAAGGTCAAAGGGAGCTCTGCACGTGCAGGAAAAGGCAACATTGAAGTGTAGTGCTCTGGTGTAAGTTAGTGTGTTTAATTGCTCTCTTTGATATAGTCCAATAAGAATATTTCTAGGTGTACAATCAAGAATTATACTGCCTTGTAAACATCCCTAGTGCCTCCAAAGGACTTGAAGTTAATGTACACATATATGCATATACGTGGTATATACATAAATTTGGCTTCTGAAATATTTACAGATGGGCCTATGATCTACAAGATCTACTTGAAGACAGAGCACAGTGATGAAAACAGAATTCTGGCTTGCTTGTGAAGCTTACAAGATCACATTACAGAGGAAAAGGATGGCTGTGGCTAGGAAACTTTTTACAAGTTACATTCAAACTCAGACTCCCAACAAGGTGAGACAATGTCATGAGCTCTTTCTTTCATCCAACAGAAATGTGTGATGTACAACATAGCTGACAAAAAGCAGAAATAAATGTCTAGCACCTCTTGTATTAAAGCAAGTTAAAACTGTTGCTATCCATCCTTCCCAAATTCTTTTGCACACAGAATTTAAATACTTGCATTCACCTTGCAGTCACCTTGTCCATAGGCAAATATTTCAACTATACCCAGCCAAGCAAAAGGCACAACTAGATTAATAACCAATTATTGGATCTGTTCTTTTTAGAATCTGATTCAGTGGCCATTGCTACCACTTCAATACAATTTGGATTACGCCACTGCTACATATAGATACTATTCTGGTCTTCACAAGAGTGAATATTAACAAAATACTGTCACCTTTGTAAAATGGACTATAAGAAGGGTTCCAAGACAGATTATTTTCTGCTTCCAGCAGCAGAAGATTTAGGGAAAACAGAGCAGACTTCTATGTAAAATGCTCCAGAGTGATTTATTTTTTTTCCTGACATGTGGCCATACAAAAAAGTAATTCGTGCTCAGCCAGTCATGCTCTGTGACCTTTAACTATCACTCGCTATTATTGTCCTTGCAGAAATAAGCTCATACTGGCTTTTACTGCCACTGCCTCTGGCAGACTGACATAACTGAAAAATCAGGCTAGATTATTTTCTGGTTTACTCATAACAATAAAACTATTATAGACTCTCAAAAAGCAGCCTCTCTGTTGACACTGAAGGGCAAGCCAAAACCAACTCAGCTGGATTTCCAAATGTTGGCTAAAAGCAGTTGCTGGTTTGAATGACTAAACCACTCCCACTAATCTAAAACTTGAGGAAATTTCAAAGTTCCCTCTGCTAGCTTTAAATGCCAATGGGAAAGACAATGCATTTTTCTGGTTTTTTCTGATTTTATTTTTAGCATGTGAAGCTATGGGAAATTCAACAAGACATTTTAATTTCCACAAAAGAAATGTCAGTATTGTCAACCACAAATCAATTAGTCAAGAGTAAGGGCTTAAATCAGGACAATTAAAAATAAGCTGTGTACATTTTTGCTAAAATAGTACATATTTGAACCTTGCTGTTTTCAGTCTGGTTTCTAGGTCTCTAGTGATTTCACATTTTCTTGGTATTCACACCAGAACTAGGTACCACTCTACAAAGGTGCTCATAAGGATTTTAAATACAGTCTATATTCAAATTTCAGCAGCATTTAAAAGGTGCAACTCATATTACTCTAGTGCAAGACCAAGATGCCAATCTCTGAAAGACATCAGTGTTAAGCTCTCATCTTTAGAGTTCTCCTCTCAACACTAACAAAGTCAAGCTAGAAAAAAAAAAAAAGCAATGTAATTCATCATGAGTTAATGGATTATCAAAAGTTCCCATTTTATCTTCTGGTATATTTTTGTATCACTAGATATTTCTACTCTTACATATGCACAGAGCTTCAATTTATCTGCTACAAACCCTGAATTACAGCAGAAGAGCTCTAGAAATAAAAATTTTCCTAAACAATGGTGACATATGGGCTCGGTTTTCTGTCTTTTTCAGAGATAACTTGATTTCAGCAGTAGGTTTTCACTGGTACTGTGCACCTCTAGCCTTATGAATACATTAGAAATCAGAAGTCAGGCTACCCCATCAGGGATCTAATCCCATTTTTAGGAACAATTATTAGCAAAAGCAAGGAGGGTTGGATCTCATCACCTTTCAGCTACTCCTTTGACTTTGGCCACTCCATGCCAACCATCTCCTCCAGATTTCCTCCTCCACCTAAGTCATACATATACTCTTATTCTTTCTAAAAGTGCCAAATGAATCAAACATATATCACTTAAGCTCTCTAAGGTTTGAAGTCTTGGGCCCATATTTACAATACTTTACCCCCACTGATTACAATAGTCAGGATTAAACTGGCTTTTCCATTAAGGGGAGATGTGGAGGATTCCATGCTTCTTGTCCCCAAAGGAACAAGCTCTTTATCCAGCCACTAACATACAGTACTAAATCAAACAGCAAAAAAGTAGCAAATTGGTCAACTAATAAGACAAGGTTTTCTGACATTATAAGGAAAAATCCACTCTTCTAGAATCCATATTTTTTGTTAGGTGCTGATTATAGATGAGAGGGCATATCGAAAGACACAAGTAAAAGGCATTCCATACAGGTCCCCTAAATTCAACCTTCCTTACCTTCCCTTTTCTAGGTATTCAGCTATACTTTAGTAATGTTGCGCTCTCTTTCAGATGAACAAACACAGTCCTGCAAGGAAATACATTATAAGAAATATTCAACAGCCAACACAGTCTTGTTTTGATGAAGCACAGAGAATAATTTACATGCACATGGAAAGAGATTCTTAACCACGATTTCTTGAATCAAAATTCTATGAACAACTCAAACAGTCTTCAAACTACTGATACTAATTCAACGGTAAATTAAAGAGAAAGGTGGAAAATTTAGGAGGTTGTTTTCTGGCTTGCCAGTGTTTAAGATTTTAAGTACTTAGAAACTACGAGCTAAACTGTTCTGCTGATGTTAGAACTGATGAGGCACTATCTTCCTCCTTACCTTTCTTTTCCTATGGAAGGGTTGCTTTTGTTTTCCTCTCCCCTCAATAGAACCCTAACAACTAATGAAAAATAGGTATATGAAGCTTTCAGCCAAAAATGATAGCCTAAAGTTATACTCTTATATTGATATTTGACAAATCTAATAACACACTTTCAGTATTCTTGTTTTGAGAAATCAGAAATCAAGTAGTTCTGCTGCTACGAAAAAAAAATAATCTGTATTTTCTTATATGCTATACAAGAAAAAAGTATCTGCATTGCTACACTTTGTTGTTGTTTTATTCTTATATTCTTTCAAAGTAAAATATAAATTGTGAAGTACAGCTGTTAACCAAACCTTAAGGTATGACGTATTCACATGGTGTAGAGTTGATTTTTATGCTGCATTATGATGTACTACATATCATAGAATCTTAGGGGTTGGAAGGGACCTCAAAAGATCATCTAGTCCACCCCCCCTGCCAGAGCAGGGTCACCTAGAGCGCATCACACAGGAACGCATCCAGGTGGGTTTTGAATATCTCCAGAGAAGGAGACTCCACAACCTCCCTGGGCAGTCTGTTCCACGGCTCTGTCACTCTCACAGTAAAAAAATTTTTTGGGATATTCACCTTGAACCTCCTATGCTCCAATTTACACCCATTACCCCTTGTCCTATCACTGGTCATCACTGAGAAAAGCCTAACTCCGTCCCCCTGACACTCACCCCTTACATATTTGTAAACATTGATGAGGTCATGCTATAAAGGTGCTTGGCATACAGTATAAGATAAGCCTCAGTGGCGTCTTGTCTTTTTTCTCAGTATGCACAAATACTTTGCTTTCCCTTCAGGTACCCTAATAATTAGATACAAGGCCACCTGACATTTGAACATCGTCCTGTAACACAAACAGATCTCTCTTGCGTATAAACTGTAAGACAACTTGTTAATTCATTGATCAAGTAATTAAGTACTTTGGTTTACTTTTGAAAACCAATCTGACTTCTCAGATCTCATTAACACTGGAATCTCTTAATTCATTTAATGGACTTCAGTGGAGACACTGAAAGCCACAGGAAGTCAGGGATTTAGTGGTCCTGCAGATGCCAGTGTCTCATAACAAATTAAAACTGTAGAAACTACTAAAAAGCAATTTATGCAGGGAAACAGACCTGTGACAAAAGCCAACCTGAGCAGAAAAAAACCTAAACAAGCAAAGAATTACACTGTGAAAAGCCTTCCCATTTCTGTTGGGATTAGGAATTAAGAAAAGCTAGGTATTGGTCTCTGAGTGGAAGAAGCTTATGATGACCAAGGACATCACCTTACTAAACAGGCTTAGCATAGTCTTCTAAAGGGGTTATATGAAGATGCTGATCAGATACTGTGTTCATAGACAGAACCTCAGAGAAATCAGAGGGACTCAGTTTTATAGTATGAAATGTTTAGTGTTTATTTTGCTAACAGGTCATGTGCCTAGCAATCCCTGTTCTTGGAGGGCATATTAAGTTTATATTTCCTTCTAGAAATTACTAAAAGTGTTTATGCATTATTTTAAAGTTGATAGAAGAGAGAGTCTTTTTCCCAAAATATATTTATGATTAACTGGTAGAGATCTTTCTCCTGTTTGATTTTTCTTGTTATATCAGAAGTGTGACAACAACAGTGCATATGATTCATAAAACAGTAACTAATGGCAGCAGCAATAACAAATCACTGCTTTTAACATTTTCATTAACAGCACTTGAATGAGCTCAGGTATACTTTCCACTGGCAGGCAACACTAAAAGGCATTTGCCCACATTAATCATTCAGGGCTACTGTTAAAAAGATTTAAAAAAAAAACAACAAAACACCTTTTAGATAACTAAATTGGCAGAGTTCTCACACTCCCCCATTTACTTAATATAAATTAAAAAAAAGTATTAAAAATTCAAAGCAATGACAGTTCTTCAAATACATAAAATCTGGGAAGATAAAAACATAGATTAAAAGAACCACTAGAGCAATTAATTGTATCCAGCCTTGGAAATTCTTGACCTATTGAGGCTCCCTAAAAACACAACCAGTCCATACTAAACAGATGGTCTAGGGGATTTTTTTGGTGTTTTTTTAATTGTTGTTTTTAAAAGAGCAGACAGAGCTTTTTAAATTTGTCATTATAAGCTATGTTGGCTTACTTCATATTCATACTCTGTTGTTCTACTGCTGTTTTCATGAGTTTTACCCTCTTGATGTGTAGGTGGTAAGTGTAGAATAACAAATGCAGATTGCATATCTGGTCTAAAAAACAAAGTAAACTTTTGCTTATTATTAGAGTTAGTAAAAACTTTTTTTTTTTTAACACAGATGAGTGCTAAATTTGACTATATAAAGTCTCTCCACAGTATGATCAAAAGCCGCCCCAAAATAAGTTTACAGGGTTTTCTGTCGAATTCTCTTAGTCATTCTTCCATATTACCTGTAGATATTTGATTTTAAATCCCAAGACAAACTATATGCAGTCTCCCTCTAAGCATAACAATGAAGTTATAACCAGAACTTAGTACTGTGGACAACCCATTTAAAAAAATTTTACAAGCAGAGATGTTTATCACTGACTACAGGGCAGATGAGGATGTTGAGGAACATACTAGCTCGGAGGAGAGGGAAATGACTGTAGCATTTCCAGGTATTGTTAAATAGACAGTCCTGTCACAATCACAGGTCCCTGTGGAAGCTGGTGTTCAGTCTAACAGTCATTAAACACAGGGAGAGTGCAATGGAAGGAGTGTTCAAGAGGAACATATTGCTGCACATGCCAGCTATCTGGATTCCATGGCTACAAACTAGAGCATTATCAGGACAAAAACTGCCTCCTAATGCAGGCTTGCCCAGTCTCCTGCAGGGAAACTTCACAGGGGCAGTAACCCCTCTCAGTAACATTGCCCACTTAAGATCTCAGTAACCCAGAGCAAGTGTATATCTTTGAGATGCTTTGATTTCAAAATCTTAAAATGCAAACTAAAAAAAAAAAGTATAATTTTTAAAAATTCAAATATAAAATAGCAGCCCCATTTCGTGGTCTGATTAGAATACACAAAGGACTGCAACATTTTTTCTTTAAATGAAAAAGAAAAAAGCAGGTGCAACAACGTAGAAAGAAAAACACAGGAGGTGCAAATTACATGTTGGGGAAAGAAAACATGTAACCACTTTTAGATATTATACATCATGAGTGTGTAGATTCTAAGAACTATGAATTATCATCACACCAGTAACAAGATATCAGCCAAGCAGCCAGACTGTACAATTGGTTCTTTAGTCAGGAATACAAACTGGTAAAAGCATGAGAGCATATTATGGATTCCAGGTAATGTCTTTCCATTTATTTTAATGTGTCTGCATTCTATAGGCTTATAGAAACAGTGACATAGGAGATATCGTGAGGTATTCTACAGATGGTCAGCATGAAGTACTTACACAACCTGTCCTGACTTAGTTGCATAAAAACTGTACAGTACATAGTGCTCTTGGACTAAAACATCCACTGGGGCTGGCAGGTCTGACACAGGAAGGTGGAGATACTGCCAATTCCCTGCTGCAGTGGCAAATGGAGGCCACAGGTATCCCAGAGCACCTCAGTGGAATTAGATGACTGTTTACACAACTGAATCAAGCCTGCTGTCTTAAATATATCAGCTAAAGGTTTCACATTTGCAAGCTCTTTTTACCCACCCCTAGCACCTCAAATCATTTACTGAAAAGCTCTTTTATCTGTAACTATTTTCCCTGCAGAATTGCCACCACAGGTACCTCAAGATGACCATGCTTATAAAAAAATATTCATGTCCTGTACCTCAGGTTTTGCTGAAATCAAAGTACAATGCACCTAACCCAGGGACTGAGAGCAGCACCTTACTGCAAGGACATAAACCTCACAAAATGGGAAACAGGATAAGTCCACCCTGAAAAGTTTATTTTGGTGTGGAGTTTTAGCCACAGCAATCCCCTACTGATGGGCTACAGACCTCCTTCACAACTCTAGTTCCTCAGTGGCACATCCTCTGGATTTCTGCGTCAGCTGCACAAATCTAAGGATAAGGGGGAAAGACCCAAATCTTTACAATATGAAGGAAGCAAGGTTGCAGTTCATCTTTCACAACCCCATACCCTGTAAGTTGTTTCTATGGGGCCACATGGATCTGTAGCATGTACATCTCTGTGGGAAACAAGACAGTGAGCCAAACCCTAAAAAAATAAACAAACAAAAAAAAACAACAAAAAACTTACTATGAGCATTGCTGTCCAGTTGCAAAGAACAGAAGCTTTATAGCAGTAGAAAGAGTGCACTGTTAGGTTGATAACAGGGACTAAGGTATAACATGAAACCACAGCTGAAATACTAAGTTTCATAGACATCACAAGTGCCAACAGCCACAAGTGAAAAATTGTCTCTGTATTTGCCAAGTCTTTAAGGAACATGGAATCCACAGGTTTAAGTTGTTACCTCTGCTTTGTACCCTGTCTTGCTTCTCTTGCTAGTCTCAGATTGATAAGAATATCCATCACTAGGACAGTTGTTACATACAGCACCAGCCAAGGCAAATAGTTCTTTCTCTCACACTCCTTGTCTGCAAACAGGGATTCCAGTAATCACCTCGGTAACAACAGGTGAGCAAACAAGAAAACTATTTTATTCTTTTCTTCCCCCCCCCCCCCCCCCCCCCCCCAAAGAAATGCTTAAGTACTCATCTGTTTCATGGCATTATTTTCTTTTTACCTTGCCATGATCCACTTAGCCTTTGCATAGAGGAAAAGTGTACAGGACTGTAACTTTAATTTCATGAACACTCAGGGAAAGACCTTTGTCTGGAAAGTTCTAAAAGCAGTTCTAATACATTTGCAATTATATCAAGATATACCATTCACAACACATGATTTGGTCAATTATTAATGGGACATTCGGTAACATGGCAGATTGTATCACTTCTCAACAGTGGAAGTCATAAATATTTCCTATTAATTACTCCCTATCAATGAAGATACACCTAGTTTTTAGTCTCATAATTCAAGAAGTTAATCATTAATTGAAAAATTCAAAAGGAAGAGATATCTAGAAAATTCTAGCCTGTGAATCACTGTCCCTGTTGGCCCTTTACTCATAATTTTGTTTGCTGCTGAAATAATTTTATAAGAACAGAAGTGGACTTTATAACTGATATTTTTTCTCATTTCAGTTCAGATACCAGTGCAAGAATTACTTGTTTGTTCTTCTTCACTCCATTGCTACGTTTTCTTTAGCTGTATTTTTGCAAGTTTGCTGGTAGCCATTCTGTTCTTGTTTTCTATTACACTTTTTTCTTTGTATATCTATCTTGATAACTCTCCAAGTTGCTTCCCTTTCTACCTGCCTCAGTTGCTCTTTCCATTCAATAGTGATTTTTAAGGGGATTTAACACTCATACATTTAACAGTATTTTAAAGGGTTTGTGGTTTGTTTGTTTAAATAACTCAAGACTTACATCCTGTAAATTGCATTGGTTTTAGATTACTATCATCACTTACAACCCTTTTGGACAAGTGCATACTGTTTCAGAAGCAACTTTGATGCTACTTTAAAGACTTCTCCCCACCCTGTACACATTGAGCCTTCCAGCATGGTGTCCAGCATCATTAGAGTCTGTCTCCATAATCAAGCCAGAGAACATGCCCCAAAGCACCACTTGTGTGTCAGCACACAAAGTCTTCCCAGAAATGCTGCTCAGAGACAGGTTTCCTATAGTCCCCCTCAACCCAAGACAAAGTAAAACTTTGCTTGCCTAGGGCAGCTGTCTGCTGCTCTGAAGGGCTGCCACCCACCTAGCCCACAGACTGCATGGGCCTCTTGATCAAATCACAGGGATTAAAAGACTGAGATAGTGAATCCCACGTTATCAAATGCAATTCCAGAATACAAACACAGCAACAGTTCCACAGAACGAATTACAGTTTGACTATTCTAGTTAACCTTTTATTGCTGCTACATCAGCATGGCAATTACTTCCTAGCAACATGATTAGTGGTAAAAGTGTAAAATTCAAAGGATGATAAGCCTGTATTGTCTTTGCACTTGTAGCACACTGGATGAACAGTTCACTGACTTTTAAAACCAGATAGTTTTACATTCCTACGTATTAAACAGTGGGCAAAAACCACCTCTAGTATTGATTATAAAACTAAAGCAAGTTGTAAAAAAATCAGAGCATTTACCAAGCTGAAGTATTACAAAAACTTCAGAGCTTTTTTCAGCACAATCAGAAATTAGATCAAATAGAAATGATGAAATCTTGCAAATTGCCTGTTCTGACTGGTGAAAGCCTAATAGAACATGCTAATCGTTTTACCTCTAGCAACTTAGTCTAGATTTACCAATTATTGTGCAGTGGTGTATGAAGCTAATAGTCTAAATAACCCAGTTATTTTTTCACAGCTTTTGAAATAATTCCAACTTCTGTATCTGCACTGGGTCTGCCAGTCATTTTGGCTGTAAGATAACTTTTCTACCCAGCATCTAACAGTTTACAAGTGAAGTCAGCTATGTGGAATACAACTACAGCATTTGTAAAAAGGTATTAATCTACTCTGCCCACACTTGACATCAGCAGAAGAAAGCTCAGTTCCAGTGCCAAGAACTATCTGACCCCACTAGCAAAAGTTTATAACCATTGCTGAGAAGCAACTTTGATAAAAGCTCATCCCATGACTCTGAGGCAGTTAGGCTTTAGCAGTGATGTAATTTGGAAAGATTTCTGGACAGAGGACTAGACTGCCATATGTTTACATTATGTTAATGCTGGTAGTTCTCACAGAAAGCTCCAGAGCATTAGTGCATGCTGCCTTAGAAAACTCATGAAAGAGTAAGGTAAGAAACTTAATGAGACACAGACACACACCATGTTTCCTGAACAAGTATTGGCCCAAATAAAACAAGCAGCTGAAAGAAGTCTGGAAGAAGGCTGACTCATCTCTAGCCTGACCTCTTCCCTCCACCTTCCTTTTTGACCAAGACCCATGCAGATAGACAACCCACTCCCAGTCCACAAGGGCTTGAGTAGAGCCTCTCACAGTATCCTGTAAGAAGGCTGCAGGACAGCTTTATCCACCTCCATTGGCACAGGCCTTGCCTTGCAAGGCAGTTGGATTTTCAGGACTCTTTGAATGGAAAACCACAACAGACTGGGGCACTTTCTTTATCCATTACAACCACCGGATGAAATGTTACCCCTGCACCAAAGGCAACCAAACTCCAACATTGTACTTCATGAAATCTATCAGTTGCAGGAGTGCTTGGGTGCAATTACTGTACTGTTAATGGTGATGGTTAAGTGTTCAAAGGGATAGGGTTAAAAATTGGGACAATATGAGTAAAACTCAGTTATTCATTAATATAAATTCTTCTAAAATGTCAAACTAAACCCAGAATATCCACATTACCACATCAAGCAATCTTAAATTACATCTATTTTGGTAAGAGGGCATAATTATGCATTTTTATATTAGAAAATATTTTTCATGTGTGCTTCTTAAAAACCCCACATAACAATCTGCCTTAATCATTCAGGTATACAGAGGCATTTAGAGACAAACTGCATCAGAAAAACATCTAGGCATAAATCAGAAAATGTAAGTTTCTAACAGACCTTCCTAATTCTATTATTTATTTTTTTTTTCATTAAAAACCACAATTAACATGTGACTAGCAGGCTTCACAAGGCAGAATGTTTTAATTAGGACACCACTCCTGCAAGATGAGAAATAACAAGAGCTAAGAACAGAAACAAAACTATAAAAAGACTGTGGCTTCCCATTTAGTCCAACACAAAACTTTCTAAACCTCTCACAAACAATTTTAAAGTCTTCCACATGTGGAAGAGATCAGAAACTTTCTTCTGCCTCCCAACTTGTGCACACACCATTCATGCAAATTCACCAGCATACATTGGAACAGCAACATCTAAGACTGATCATATTTAGCCCAGATGTGTAATAATATTACTGAAGCAATGAAAAAAGCATTTATGACTAGTGTTGTAAAGAGGGCAATTTGGATCCCATGGGAAATACCAGGATAGAAACTCAGCATTCCTTGGGTTCTCAATGAATCAAAATGGCTTTTGGTCAGTTTTCCACTGTTGCTATTTTTCTTTTGTTTCCAGCTCCACTCCTTCTTGGCCAAGCAGCTCTGTTGACAGATGTACAAAGCAGACCTGCCTGGACAGGCATAGCTGAGTCTCATCTTACGTGATAAAGAAAATATGGTCCTCAAACACATACAGGAAACTAAAAGTGTTACTGCTTCTTGTCTAAAGAGCTCTATCAGGAAATAATTGCACTGTTATTTAAATTCAGCTACCAACCATTACTCTTCTTTTTAATGTGAAGTGAAAGATTTGAAAATAATTTACATCAATGAATGATTTAAGTCTGTAATGAGTGATAAAGCTCACTGAAGCTAAAAGCACAAAGCGTACTCTGCTTTAGTGCAGTGTGACAAATGAAATGGCAGATGCAACCACACTATCCAATGCAGAATTAATCCCAAACCAGATTCCTAGATAAGTGAAGAAACAAGAAGTACAATATCACAAGAGGGGATGTACCTACACCTACAACATCAATCAAAAAAAGAAGAGAAACAAACACAAACCAGCACTTCAAATGTAAAGACACAACTTGAACAACTTCCATATGGAGTTATTTAAAGTACATTGTATTTTATTCCTGTATTAATCCTGCACTCATCCTGACCAACCCTTACTGACCAGGGAAGGGGGTGAACAACAATTTGCAACAATTTGATAATAAAAGAAGGATCTGTCTGACACACAGAAATGAGATTTCAATGGTACTTTCACAGGCAGACCAGCATTTAGGAAAATGTCTGGGAAATATCTAAGTTATACCCTTTTACAAACCTTCTTCGCAACCTCTCCAAAGCCACAGCTTTTTAAACATGCAAAGAGTCCAGTTATATCACTCAGTCACTTTGATATCAAAGTTCAATTGGAACCATCCCTTCCAGTTAGCACTGCTGTGCAGCCAAAACTGCCCCAAGAGAAAGGAAGGCAGTAACTGGATACAGCACTATTTCTGTCATGTAGCTGAAGTCTTATGCTTCCCTGTGTTTCTAGTTCATGTTTTTAAAAGTAACACTGCTGTCAAGCATCAGCTTAACATCCCCCAAAAACATCTGAAAGGCCTCATCAGCTCCCAGCAAGATTTCCAGGGAACATATGGCTGATCTCTCACACACAAAAACCCCCAACCAGTCCTCAAAACTGAGCAAGCTCACCAACTACATTAACAAATAACCTAGTTTTTCTGGTTTATAAAAAGATGTAGTTAGCTTATACGAACAGTTATTTATTGCTTGAAGTGTTTTCTTGTTTCTGTGGCTTTTTTCTATTCCGTTTTCTTCTTCCTCTCTCATTCTTTATTAAAGATCACACTTAAAAATAGAGGTAGGACTTCCTTCTTCAATTACAACTCCCATACATAGTTCTTAAGTCTGTAACCAGCACATCCCATGAGATAAGTTTTACTTCAAGTATAATGGTACCTTTGCAGTCACACCACATCTGCACAACCTGGGCCTGTAACCTTTTTTTCCTATTGAGTGCAAATTAGCCTGCTAGTAATGTAACACACTGAAGTAACAAAACAATTCTATCTAATGACAGGTGATGACAAAGCACTTCTAGAACTGCAGATGACAGTGTCCAGAATGGGAAGGTATAACAACTATTGTCAGTGGAGAGAAAAAAAACCCATAGCAACAAAACAACAAACCCAGCAAGCCCATGCACTTCCTTTACCTTTCAAGTTCTTGCTGCTTCAGCTTTCCCCCAACCAGTGTATTTGAGGACCAGGGGAAGGGGTTTTTTCCTGTTTAGTTTTTTCTTCTCCCCCCCATTAGAAACATCTGGCTTCATACAAAGTCCTGAATAGCCCAGCTAATTAAAATACACTTTATATTGGCTAGTTCCTGGGCATGCCCCTTTAGATTCTCAGCAAGATTAGTCATGTATTTTTCATTAATTTTCCTAAGTTATTTTCTCCCCTTAGAGATAAATCTGATATTTTATGTAGTGGCCATGCTTAAATTTCAAGAGACCACTCCTGCCATCCAGTTTTGAAGAATAATGCAGTGCCTCATTCAAAGCCAGAAGTAGATATCCTAAATCCCTACATCCCACAAATAGAGAGCTTTAGGTTATACCACAATGAGTTTCCACCTCCTGCCAATACCTGATTGAAATAATTTGATCAGCATCCTCAGCTGCTCTATGGAAGAAAATTGTTAAGTCTGGTTACACAAAGTGGAGCAGACAAGAGTTACACAGCCAGTCATCTGCTGCTTTACATAGACCTCTGAAAATACCCCTTCCTGCAATACCTGATTGAAATAATTTGATCAGCATCCTCAGCTGCTCTATGGAAGAAAATTGTTAAGTCTGGTTACACAAAGTGGAGCAGACAAGAGTTACACAGCCAGTCATCTGCTGCTTTACATAGACCTCTGAAAATAAATGGAGGATATGGGGTTTTCAAGCCAGGTCTCTCATACACCACCTGAGTGTCCAGACGATATGTTTTAGGTGTTTTTCTCTCAACTTTGGAAAGAGATGAGAAATCTTGGCCAGCAGAAACTCAGATACAATTGATTTTTATCAAAACTAAAAAGACTAATGCGATTAAAATTTTCTTCTTCCATAGAAATCTACAATTTCTGAAAAGGAGAAAAACACTGATACACAAAGAGCTTGTAGCCAGGGCAATTGAAGTGTTCAGCTGAGCTAAAACTTTCATTTATGAAAGTAATGCAGGTGTGCAACTGAGACATTCATATGAATTTTGCCTTGAGTTTTTGGTTTTTATGTTTATGCAAGATACTTGGAATATGACAGGAAACTAAACTTACTATGCTTGTTTTCACAAGCTTATTACCAGGGTTAGATACCAAGAAGGAAGGGAAAGACAAGAAAGCTAAAGTTCATCAGCTATATCTAACAGCCACATATCTTAAAGTGATATTTGCCATAAGTGAAATGTTCCATTAGTTATCATATGAATCTGTTGAATGCGTGTATTTCAGCTCCCTTATGTCATGCAATCTTTCCATAAAAATAAAGGGAAAGTGATGCCACAAATGGGGGGAAAAAAGTGCAGCTAGTACATAGATTTAGCAGGCTCATTTAGAAAATAATCCAACAGTACAGAACAGATTAGATATGTAACTGAAAAATCTCCATCCTTTTTCTTCAGTGCACAACTTGAAAGAAAATACAGGCATGCTAAAGTACAAGAAACCTCTGCCAGACAATTAGATGAGATATAAAGATCACTCTAGTTGTTTTATAAACATGCACAGCACACCACTATGCCATTCTTTTCCATCAGCTATGGGCCAAAACTCCAATAAAGAGCAACTGACAGCAATTAATTTACATTAAGAATAAACTTAGTATTTCCAGGCAATCCTACATGGACTACAATACTTGGAATAGAAAGCCCAACAACATAAGTGAAACAGGCAATATGTACTTGCCACTGTAATTAGAGTAAGAGATTAAAATAACTACTGTGCAAACAAAAGACCAAAGCAAACAGTATTGTTTCTGGTACCCAGAAGCCAGTGGTGATTTTTCCTTTTCCTTCCCTCCCACCTTCCCCCTCCCCCCCCCCTTCTTTTT
>NW_009953647.1:1558959-1564386 GCF_000747805.2 Chaetura pelagica
TTTTTGTTTGTTTAAATAAAGTGTTCTGTTTAGTTACTCTTCCATCTTTCAATAGAACCATCAATGTCCCCAGTCAATGAAGCATGCTTCCTCCTGGTATACTTGGAAAAAGCACCACACATTTAGAGAACTACCTCTACCACAAACATTTATTCAGTGATGTCTTCGGAGGACCATCCATGTGATCTCTTATATTTCCATTGGGCTATTTTATTTTTTTCTCCCCTGAAACCTGAACTAAGGAAAGACAGGCATTTGCTACCTGGTGAGATACAACAGCCTTGCTCAAACAGATAACCTTTTACCAAGGAACCAGAAGGGAAGCTTTCGCAATAAAATGTAAAGCAGTACAAGAGTAATGATACAAAGTTACACCCTACAAGTCACCAACATCACTCCCTCAGGAATTACTCTGCTGCAGAAGCTTGTCTGCTTCCCCCAGTGCAAAAGTCCCAGCAGCACAGCTGCCTCCACTCAGCTCATGGGCCTGAGCAGCAAAAGGTCACCCTGCTGACAGCAGGTGGTGGGAGAGGTAGCTCCTTTCCTACTATGTCCAAACTATAATGTGTATCCTATTTGTACAGCAACCCCATAGCGAAACTGTTCTTTTGGGTTCAAAGGAGCTTTTTTTATTGTTTTGCTGGGGTTTTTTTTGTTTGATTTTTTTGGTCTTTTTTGTTTGTTTGTTTTGGTTGGTTGGTTTGTTTTGTTGTGGTTTTTTTCCTTATAGCTTCCAAAAAGAACATCTGAAAAAAATATTTAAGGTAGTTTAGAAAAGATTTGTTTGAAAATGCAAACAACCCCAACCCAGAAATTCAGAAAGGCATAATTTAGAGATAAATAGATTTCAGCCAGCTTGACCAAGGACATGGTACTAATGGTCACTAGTGGTCTAAATCTTTCCAGAATCCTTGTAGACTAAGTGTATTTTGGTATTATGTTGCAAACTAAAAAAAGAAAGGCAATTGATGAGACAAGCTTTGCACAAATCCACACACACAAGACAGCATGGGAACATCAAGCATGATCTCCAACAAAACATTAAAGCCAACAATTAACTCCACATTAGCCTGGTCCTGATTATCAAACCTTTGATGACTACAGACCACATAGAGATCTGGCCAGATTTAAAACACACAAAACCCCCCACAGACCATACACACAAACACAAAACTTTCTGCAGCTTACCAGCATAGCTTTTCAAGTACAAAATATTATAGAACAGACTGTTCAAATCTGCTTGCAGATTTATAACTGAAGCATTAATCCTCCGACACTTTTTTTTGCCCTGTTCTGTTTTTGATACCATCTCCTGTGACATAGGAACAATGTATCAAAAACTGCAACTATGCAAACCCTTAACAAAGGAAGTGCCAAGTTAGGTCAAGGAAGGTTAGCAAGAAGCAGTAGCTCATTAAGCCAGGTAGGTTTCAGTGATGTAAAACAAATACATGACATTCTCTTCTATGTATTTGCAATATCAAAGCCATTTATTCTACGTGAACTTTCTGTAATGGGTTTCATGAGAATATTTCAGATGGAAGTAGAGAAACACACTCTGACATTTGTTTTCTTCAAGAAAAAACATTGATAATTTCTGCATTTTCAGTGGTGATTTTTCATTACAAAAGCCCTCATACTTCTAAATGTTATATCCCAGTGAGTCTTTCTTAACAGTTAATTTGTAAAAGTATTTTTTAACTCATTCAGTCTAATTTTATGCAGGAAAACCTGTGATGTAACTAGCTTTTTTTTTTTTCCTTTACCCCCTCTCCCTTTGTATGGCTAAAAAATACAAAAACTGAAAGAAGAGGAAAGAAAAACTCTACTGGTTCACAAAGAGCACATAACATCGCTTGTGCAATTTACAGGTACTACAGTTTTACATGTTGGACATCACTTCATATAGACTATAAAACAATCAAAACATTATAGGTCTTAAGCAAGATACTTCCAGGCTCTGCAATGGATTTCAAACACAGATTAAACAAAACAAACAACCCCAAAACACACAGAAATAAAGAGAAGCACCAACTTTTTGCCTTTTTTTTTCCTATTATTTTTCTTCCTAACAGGGTCACATACCTGTTCAAGGAAGCAACTGCAGTGACATAAGGTATTTCATAGATAAGTAGCCAGTGCAGCTCATTAAGTGCCAAAGACCAAACCAAAAGCTTACGGGAGCTATCAGATCAGGTCTGGGCTCAGCTCTAGTAGCTCTCTGTTGAATATCCCTGATATTCAGCTAGTAGAAGGCAACACATGTAGAACTTAGCTAAAAACTCTTTTCCCATAAAAAGCAGAAAGATGTGTTTAAAACAGAGAACAACAACAGAAGAGTACATACACATATCTCTGTGTAGTGCTGGGAAATACTGCTAGTCAGACTCTAAATAACACATCCATGAGCCCTGCAGAGCTTACTGTTTCTACTAAATTACTGAGAAGTAAGTACATTCTGTCCTGGTAGGAGTTCAAACCTATACCCCTGCTACCCAAGCTTATTTCTCAGCAGTTACGGAAAGTGTTACATTCAAATCTTTATCCAAAGATAATAGAAAATACAAAGATGACACAGAATTTATAAGAGACACGATTATCTTATTTAAAGATACTTGTAAAAAACACAGTAACTACGCAAAGAATACTCTACCCAGGCTTACCCTTACATTAAGCCCACAGGTTATCTTTAGAGTACTTTTCCAGCAGAATTGAGCTGACTGGCTCATTACCAACCAGACACAAGCTCTTGCCTATGCCACAAGATGCTCACAAATTGCACAGCAGAAACCTTGAAGTAAAACTCCTGGTCTGGCAGGCAAGTCTGGCACACCACTGAGCTCAAGGCAGCTACAGTTATGTCCCTTCCCAACAGCTCAGCATACAGGCACACCAAGGTGATTTCTGCCTGCAAATAACAGCACAAGCTTCCATGAAACACTGCTTCTAGGCACTAGAATACCCAGAACACCATCACAGTGTTCATTCATATTTTGCCACTCTGAAACCAAACACTTTAATGGATTGAAGAGAGTTCACAAACTTTGTTTTAAAACACAGCTTCTGTCAGCAGTAAAGGATGTGACATTTCATGTAGGAAATATTGGTTCCAGCCTTTCCTCTCCCTGAAGGGGTTCAAGCCCACACTGAAGGGAATATTTCATAAAATATGAGTGATTATTCAATTGATGAATAATGCTTACTTAAAGCTGCAGTACTAGAATCCCACTGAACTCACCTGCAGGGTGTATATCCAGAATTCTGTTCCAGAGATTTCTGTAGGAATCTTCAAACCTCAGCTGCTCAGATGACCACTGTAAGTATCCTGTTAGCTGAAGTAGAAGGGTAAGTCAGCATAGCTTTCACTTCTTAAATCACTCAGCTACATATTTTATATAAACACCTCAAATAAAAAAAAAAAGACTTATCACATAAAGCTTTACAAAACAACTCCTTTCCTCCTTTCCTTTTAAAAAGTGTGCTCTCCTACTCAAAACCTCCTGAAACTTCAGCATGTCTATATAATAGCTGCTAATTTCTCAATTAACAGTTACTGCCTCACCTGTTCACTATGTAGGATGATCCCAAATGGATAGGGATTCAAGATTATAACCAGCAGCAGCTGCTAAATGAGCTGTTAAACTCTATCTGCAGTGGGGCAGGAACTGCTACTTTGTCTAAGTTAGGTTGGCTGATTTTGAGGTGAATATCTCCCTTTAAGTGCATGGCAGATTTTTCCTGATATTTCTTCTCTATAATGTTTTCTAAAACATCATTTTCTCCAGTTTAGGACACTGAATTTATTTGCAAGCTCATGTCATTGGTATACAAAGAAAACACGGTGTTAAACTTGAATTTGGAAAACCCCTTGACATAACACCATTATTAGAGAGCCAGAAAAACCTGAAGCAGTCATTGCATTAACAAAAAGATAACTTTATGCTTGCAGTCTATAACCCCAAGAGAACAGCTATCTGCTGCTCTTTTTAAGCAACTGAGCAGCTGTCATCTCCAGGTTGCTGATGCACCGATTTGTAATCACTGCTGGCCAAAGTAGAAAAGTATTAGAAAGTCTGCCAATTAATTCAGCACAAATTTCCAGTAAAGATGGACAAGTGGAAAGCCCTGGCCAAATTCCTTCTGAGCTCAGAGGAAATACAGAAGGGGAGATTAAAATGCAATGATCTGAGCCCGTTCTTGTTTTCTTAATAGATACATCAGGGGACAGCTGTCATGGTTACTCTCTGGAGAGGCTGTCAAATAGCAATGGCTTATATGCTGCACCTCAGGAAATCTGTGCCAAAATTCTCAAAAAGACAGGTGCCAAAAATGAGATTCTTGTCCGTGTTTATGCACATAGTTGTACAACCTGCAGTTGATTAGCTCCCATGAACTCTGGTTTAGAAGACTGAATCACAACTGCGCAAGGTTTTAATTAGATGTTTGGTCACTCTGACCTTTCTTCAAGCCCAGCCATTTATTTGCACGCTTATACACAAAGCTAGAAGCTCACATCTGGGAGGTAACATGAAAATCATAAACCTCCCCAGGCTAGTAATAGATAACTAACCTCACAAGATAGCATAAGACATAATTTAACTGGAAGAATCCCATTACTGAAAGACTAGAGTTTAGTAGTTAACTAACCATTGAGTACAGTGCTATGTTATTACTGACTGGAAATGAAGTTATTCTGAAGAGCTGCTGTGATTTCCTCATTAAATATGACTGCTACAATATGTCTTGCTGAAGAGCAGTATAGTTTTGCCCAAAAATGGTGTAATAACTTTCAGTAATAGAGGCCAGCCTCAGTGTCATTTTAAGAAAGTGGATGGAACAAAAAGAGCATCTGATGCCTATGCAAATATTTTCTTTCCAAATCCTATTAGTCCTTGAAAAAATCTTGTTGACTAAATTCTGGCATCAGACTAGGAAACAGTCTGAAACTACAACAGAACATGAGATAAGACCATTTTTCGTCAATGTTGTGGTTCAGTACATTCAGTTTGTACTGCAGCTTCTCCAGATTGATTGCAGTTTCACATCAGCTCAAGGTATTGCAGGCAAAGGAACTACGTCACATACAGTGTGAATAGTACAAGCCATAGAAGATGGGCAAATTGAATTTTGTATAGTTTATTGTTCACATAAGTCAATATTAATCCAATCTTTGGTAGTATTTGGAGGAATTCACAGATATGGAACCTATTCCTTAACTTTCCTTTTCACTACCAAAAAAGAAGGAAAAATTTTTCTGTCATGAGGAAAAAGAAATTGCTTTGTGGAAGCACACTAATCCCTATAGCCCTCCTTTTACAATGTACATTTCACTACTATGTAGCAAATCCCAGCTGCAAGTAAAGGCCTTATAAAACTAACCAATTTGTCCTCAAAGGAACTACCTGCCAAATTTAATGGCCCAAAGCT
>NW_009953647.1:1564397-1570539 GCF_000747805.2 Chaetura pelagica
TTCCCTCAAAATATACACATACTTGAAAACAAGAAGTCATGGCACCCTGCAAGCCATGTGATAGCCAGTATCTTCCTGACCTTCTCAATGTCTCTTCCTTTCTCTCCCTGCTACATTTCTTTATTACTATTCTCATGTCTGTGTTCTCAAACTAAATTACCTACCCATTTTTCTCCTATTAGAGGAAGGAACAGTTTGTATCCAGCTATCTACCATATTCCTTGAGATTCCCTTTCATGTTGCAGGAATGATTCAGCTGATAACAGAACAAGTGCTGAGAGACTACAGCATAAAAAAGCTATTTTGGTTTATCTTGACATGATACACTGCAAATCTTGGTAGGGGCTCAAGTGCTGGGAGCTGAGCTCTCTGCAGCAGACAGACAAGACAGCTGAAGGCAGGAACCACTGCAGCCATGCAGAGAATGAAGTCCTTGTTCTTCAGACAGACTTCATGGCCATCTTTCATGGATTTCTACAGGACTGCAATAGTTCCATAGGGGTTTTTTGCCATGACTTTGCTAGTAAAGTTAGTAATAAGTTAACATTCATGCTAGAGGAAATCACTCAAAACCTCACTGCGTGTTTCTATGAGAAACATTCAGCCTCAGTCCTATGAATTAAGGACAAAATAAATATTTTGGTTAATAATGCAACCAAATAATGCTCCTTTATGCAACATGAGTCTTATCAGATATGTTTACCTGGAAGTATATAAAATGTTTACACTGTGATCAGCAAGGTATAGCCAAGAAACCACAACCATGGGGGGGGGGGAAGTGATATTTTATGGGTTGTACAAGTCCTCTGATTAATTCTATGGATGTTAAAAGGGTAAGCACACTTCTTTTCTAGCTGTGAAATTGCTACAACTGCAAATAGGCAACACGTAGAGGGCAGTGATAAGATGGCGTCTCCAGAATAAGTTCATTACAGTCATCAAAAATACCTGTGAACAGGTTGCATTCATTGGCTAAATACGTCTATGGCAATGACCATTCATTTGGGCTCTGTGTTCACTCTACAAGCAGTGAGGTGATGTTAATACACATTAGGAAAGAAGAGTAACCTGGGTCACAGGAACGTGGAGCAGCCGTTCCCTGCGCACCCTGATCTGGGATCCTCACGAGGGAACAAACTGCACTTCTTCCACCCAAAACACGTTCTTCTCCTTCCCTGCGGTGTTCATCTGTCGAAATTTGAAACGGCTGAAGTCAGAATATTTTGCCTGGCGCAGATTTTCCTGGCCCAGGTGGCAGCTCCGTGGGCCCAGCCCCGCGGCACGAGAGGTGCCCGAGCAAGGCCCAGCCCTGCCCGGCCCCGCCAGGGAAACCCACCTCCGTCTTCAACATGCTTTACTTGCCAGCAGGTGTACAGGCAGTTCTCACCCCAGACAATGCTAAACTGTGAATATTTACTCTCAGTAAGACAGAAGAGGAATTTCGACCATCTGCCCCCTTGCCACCCTCCTCTGTTCTCTGTTGCAGAAGGGCACGTCCTGCCTGCAAACCACCCTGTTCTTCTCTGTAGGATTTTTCTTACAAATCTGTTTCCTCGGTGGCCAGTTTCTTGAGCCTAGCTTATTGCTGTATTTTTGATTGCAGCCCAGGAATGTCTCCTCCTTTCCTTGCCATCCTAATGCTTCTGAATTTCTAAGTTCATACACGAAAATCAAGGATTCTTTTTTTTCTCTCAAAATATTATGCACTTCATGACCAAGAAGCAGTTTCTGGGTTTTGGGTAGGAAGACCTCTCTAGCACTGAGCCTGGAGTTCTGTGAACCATTATTAATTTTCTTCCCCTGTTTACGGACAAACTATACAGACTTTGAGTGGGATCATTTAATCCTCTTGGTGAACATTATGATTTTGCACAAGAGTGTATTAACTTACCATCTTAAATAACTATAAAAAAAATAAACTAAGCTAAAAAGTGTGTTTAGTCTGCAAAATCTTTCCAATATTAGAGAGCTGCTATTCAAACAATATGCCACTGAAGGAGAGTTTTATAAAGCCTCTTCCATCCAGTTATGAGAAGAGATGAGATTCAGGACACAGAATATCTCCTAAAAGTACTATGCAATTATGAGGGAAATGGAAGACAAGCATTTTGGAAATGAGACAACAGATATCCTTTGTTGAGAAGAGGGAGCCCAGTTGTCAAGACTATCTTCTGTTAGAAGGTCCTTCCAAGCTCCTGAAGCAGCTT
Source organism: Chaetura pelagica (assembly GCF_000747805.2). Lineage (NCBI taxonomy): Eukaryota > Metazoa > Chordata > Aves > Apodiformes > Apodidae > Chaetura > Chaetura pelagica. The sequence goes on from NW_009953647.1 coordinate 1,566,605, forward strand.
AAGCACTAACATGTAACAACAGCAGCAAAAATATTCATAACTTATTGGACCCTGCTATCCAAGCTTTTCAGCCATACAAAGTTCAGCAGCAATATATTTTCAGACCTTGGCACTACCCCCAGCTCTATCTATCAACTAAAACGCAACATGAGTCACCACCAACAGCTCTTGCAGCTTTGCTGGCCAGTGGTGATCAGTTTTAAAAGTACTGCCAGTCTTCCTTCACTGAACCCTCTTGTTAACTCTTGCTTAACACTTGACAGCCTTTCTTTGAGCAGCTCTATAGGCTACACTGCACTGGGATTCCTGCCATAGTATTTCTCATGTGTTGCTTTATTCTTGAGAGGTAGTTTGTTATATTAAAAAAAGTAAGTAGATAGGAGAAATAAGTGGGAAAGCACAGGTAAATATTTATTCAAAGAAAAAAACCTGGCCATCTCACAAGTTATCTGAACTGTGACAAGTTTATTTTTTATATGAAATAAAATGAAAGTATTCTATGTCATGTATATTATTGGTGAAATCTACTGATCAGAAATAGGAAAACACTGGTGTGTTCTCCTCATAAAGAAAAGGAATAATAACTTGCTTACCCTGTGTCCATTAGCTCAAGGTTAAAATGAAATGTTTCACGGGGGGCTGGGAGGGGAAAGAGGCTTAAAAAAATGTCTTGCTTTATCTTGTTGCTGTGCTGGACTTCTCTTTCTTTCTGTAATAATTAGAGTCCCAAACAAAACAAAGGGAAAAGGCATGATTCCAGATACAGATTAAACATTGTGCCATGGGACAATCTCCAGTCTTTCAATTCAACCCTGTTTTTCTTTATTGCAACAACACACACTTCTAAAAACTGGCTTTGTTCTTATTTCACTAATTATCACTAAAAAGGGAAGTCATCTGACCCACAAACATGTATTTTGTGGATCAAAAAACTCCATTTCCTCCTAAACTTCTGTCCCTCAGAGTAGGTGTCCTGAGTTCCAGGCATGGAATCCAGTCCACAACTAAGGAGTAATCTCCATGTTCCCTGGGGTGTGATGCCACACAGCCAAGCCAGTGTCACGTGTAGAGAAGCATGTCAGATACAGTAACTGGGCAAGTGAAAAAAAGCTTTAGTTCTGCACTGGAATGGCACCCAGAGGCTGTATGAGAGGTTAGAACCAGCACATGGAGAAACAGCACAACCACTGCCTGCAGAAACCAATCACCATTTGACCTGTTGAGCTGTAAGGTGAAAACACATCCCTGCGTATCCCTTTTAAGGATGCACCAGCGGTAGGGCTGGGGGACAGGCAGCCTCTGCCAGCAGGAACATCTGGGAGAGACTGAAATGGCTCATGTTTAAAGTCACTAATGGTTGTTCCATCCCATAACATAAACAATGTTTTGTAAACATATTTTTCTCTTTTGCAAGAATTAATTGTCTAGCGATTGCCCCATTTTTTCTTCTTCTTTCCTTCCTTATTAGTACAGTCGTTTTCGTATAGAAAAGACAAAGATGAATACAAACTTCCCACTACCAGTAAGTTAGTCCTTATGCTGTGATAAACAAACATAAATGAATTCTCTGTTTCTCCTTAAGGTAATATCTTGCTTCCAGGAGAGACAAGTTCATGGCTGACATTTCTTCCTGGAATACAGCTTGCTGAGCTCAACATTTTTATTGCCTTGTATGTTGCAAAGACTTTATATCCATGACACAAAGATACAAATTACCAAGCACAAAATAAATCCCTCTGGTGAAGGACCTGTACACCTCAGAGCCAAAACAAGACGAAACTTTCTATCCAACCTGAGAAATATTGCAAACATATGAAAAAAATATCACCTGGAGTGGTAGACTTAGACAGCAAATATAGTCAGCTGAGGGAGCTGTAAGAGCAGATATGGTCACTGGCTGCATGGCCCCAGGGTGGGAGAGCTCAGTGATCCAGGGACCCAGAGCACAGGAGGCACTGCACATACAGCTGAGGAAGAGGAAGAAAGCTCTTCTCTGCACCACCTGCCTGGCAGATTGCTGAAGAGCCTGGCAAAGTGGGACAACAGCCTGGAAGGTGCACAAATAACAGTCACATAGAGGCTACCTCATCTAGCAAAATGTTTTTGTTTGGAAGAATCATTTGGGAAAAACATTTTCTAGCAGAAAACCAGTCAGGTGGAACATCTCCAAACAGCTCCAGTACTAATTTCTGTCATTCATGTTTTTCTACCCATCTTCCAGCTAATTAGCTACTGCTAAGACAACGCATAGAGATCCATTACTTCTGCAGGTACCATCTCTTTGTGAAGCTTGTACAAACCACCAGAAACAGGATGTCTGTCAACAGCCCTTGCAGACTGTTTGCAATCATATTTTGTTGCTTATTGAGCACAGCTCTTGATCCAGACACTAGATACGGGGTTGTTTCTTGAAAAAGATTAACATTTTTTTCTCACCTCCTTTATTTTTAACTGATTAACATTTTACAAGTGACAGAATACTAAATAGTTTTCCTTATCTGATTTTATCTATACCTCATCTTCTAAACATACTTTGAGCCAGGATAAAATTAGAAAGAGATGTTCTAAGTCCTTGGCACTTAAAAGCTCTACTTTGGCTCAGCTGACAGCACTAACTGGATGTGATTATTTATGTAGCTGCCTAGATGTTCTTGATACTATTTAACCAAATAAAGTATTGAGGCCGAGTCTAGTGAAATCTTGCGCATGTACAAAATCTTTGCTTGCAGGTTTTGCAGGGGTAAATGCTTTAAATCTTAATTGTGTGGTGGTCTGAGCAATAAATACAATTTATAAGGACCTGTGAAATGCCACAGTGGATCAGAGCAATGCCTCACCTAGCCCCAACAGTCTGTGTCCGTTGGCAGCAGAAGTAGCTAAGCAGGGAGAGGACATGAAACTAACTGCTCTCTTGCTCAGTTCCCCTCACAGTTGCTCAGCTATCACAACTGTTATATTGGGGATGCTAGATCCTCATCTTTTTCAGCCTCTGTTTGTGGGTCTGTGCTACTTTAATTTGCTTAATGCTTTTTTGAACCAAGTGACTGCCCCATCTCCACAGCCTCCTGTGGAAGCCTGCAGACATACTTGCTTTGATGCTGTTTTAACTGCTCTCCTACTGTTTCTATCAAGGGATGCTCTAGTTCTAGTTTCACCCCTTTTATCACTGTAATTTCTCTTCTTTGTACTATCTCCTTGTTCCTTCTAGACAAACCCAAAACAACAGTCCGTTAGGCTCCATTTACAGAGCTATGGCCCATGAACAATTCCAGCCTGCTCTCAGCAAGAACTAATACCATGTGCCATAAGGTCTCACTCATCAAGAAACAAAATAACATGGGAGGCTTATCCTTGCTACCTTTTTTCAAAAGAACATGGTATTCCAAAGAGGGCAACAATTAAGCATTAAACAGTGATTACTTAGTCAAGTTCTTGTCTTACATCTTGAGTACTTGCAACATTTCTTGGAGCACCCACATGCACCTACTGGTTAGAAATCAGGAGCAAAAATAATTTTTTGGTATTTCACAAAATTTGTGCCTAGCAAATAGGGGATGCATTGTGAGGTCATGAAACATGGTTATGTAGTAACTGTAAGGAATTAGCAGGAAAAAAAAAGCTCAATTTATCCAGCTGCTGATGAAAAACCAACCTGGAAATGACTGAGCAAAGGGTGACCACGGCAAAGTAAACAACACAAATGGATGTCTCTGTCTAGAGAGGACCTCACCTCTAAATGGTGTCAGAAAAAGAATCATTGGAGCTCTGAATCTCTCTCGAATTATCCTACATTTCAAAGACCACAAAATGCTGTTCTCACACTCAGAACATTGCAGTCCAAATTGAACTCTCCTGTAGATGAGGATAATCTCATGTGCTTTTGAATTTGATTCATGAAAAGTTTGTTCAAAAAACAAATCTTTTTAAAACCAGCC
>NW_009953647.1:1570608-1580819 GCF_000747805.2 Chaetura pelagica
AAACCAGCGACTGGATTTAGCAGGAAGCTCAGCATATTACATTGATGGCTGAAAATATTCAAAGGTTACATGGGTCTTAAGTAAAATAAGTCCCTGAGCATGTAAACTCTACAAATTAATGACAAAGAGGCATGAGACAAAACAGAGTAAATGCTATTCTTTGATTGCCTTTTCATGCAAAAGACAATGCAGCTGCACCACTTCATACCAAGTTGTGCGTGACTCAAAAATCTTGTGGTACCAAAGCAACAGATCTAAAAATCTCACCACATCCTCTTCACAGCAAGTGTTGTCCCTGCTTAGTCTTCATACAGAGTAGTTTATAATTTGTTAATATAATTAAGACTCAATTACTATTTAATCTTCCTTGATCTAGTGCCTGGAGCAGATGCACACAGCTTATGCAGAGCAAGGTGGGAGAGAATAAACGTCAGCTATGATGCAGGTTAAAGCAACCTGCACAGACATCCACAATTTTTCTGGAAGGTTCATACTTTCTCATTTCCCCAATGTATTTACTGGCACAAAGGAAAAATAGGAACTGCTCATTGGCAGTCTCCTTTCTGAGGAAAACTCACAGAGCTGGAAAATTGCTGCAAATTTACATGGTATCAGCTGATCAGCTCATTACAGCAGATTGAGGAAACATTCCCAGTTCTTGTTTCTTTATCCTTTGGGTAAATATTTATAATAAATATGTTCTCAAACTTGAGCAACTGTAAATAGCAACAGCCTGCTGCTTTTGAAAGCTTAGAACATTGGACCAATACTGCTATTTCACTGAGACTTTGAAAAAAAAAATAAATCATTACAATCACTGAATGAATACAGTTCTCAAGAGTAGGAATAAAGTATTAAAAGTAAAATAATAAAAAGACTCAGAAAAGAGAGTTTCAGCTTCATTATTCAGAGGATTTATTCCCGAACACCAGCATCACTTTAAAAAATTTGCTGAGCTTGAGGTTTTCCTCTGCAGGAAGAAGGATGCCACAGAGAGGTGGCAGGGTGAGCCGGCTGCAGCCAGTGCAGCTGCAGGACAAGTCACCTGCCGGTGGAAATCAGTGTATATGTGTGGGAGATGGACACTGTGCTGTTTCACACAAAATGTGGTCTCGTGGTGCATTGTTATTTCAGGAGGAGGTAAACAGTGATCAGCACAGACACAGAATGGCAAATGCTGGTTTCTCACCCCTTGATAAAATCTCTTCCCTTTTTGGGCATCAAAGTGTCTGAACACACATTTGCAGTAAGTGAATAAGTAGATTTTTTTGTGTGTGCCAGGGAAAATGGAGGCCCACAGAGAACAACCTGTCTACTTCTGAAGGCTGCTTTGCTCAGAGGGATCCAGCCCGACTTAGTCACTTTTCCTGTGGCAGGAAAGCCCCACTGCTGTGTCTGCATGAGGCTGTGCTCCAGCTCAGAAATGCCATTTGGCAGTACTACCAGCACCATGGTAACACAGTTCCACCACCAAGACAGCCAGCCCAAACTACAGGCAGACCCATGGCAGGTCTGACTGAACCTATTCAAGCAGACTTTCCCTCTCTATTTTCTCTGCTTCAGAGAGGACTCACTGTAATAATGTCATCCCCATGTTGATTCTTCAGCCAGAAACTTTTAAATCAAGCAGACAGGGAAGAAAAGACAAGTCTTGCCAGATTTCTCTCCATGAGGGAGTAAAAAAAGGAGATGTCGTCTGGAATTACAACTGAAAACAAAGTGCATTAGAAGAGAAAATGAGCTAGCCAGTAATGCCATTATAAATGTAAATCCAAACTGGCAAAGGAAACAAAAGGAGCTCAGTTGTTTTGGGTTGTAACAAAGTAACTTTTTGTTTGACTTCCACATATGCTAGTAATAGATGTAATAATAATAGATGTAATAATAATAATAAATAAATGTAACAGAGTAATAATGTGGGGCAGACAGCAGATTTAGCAAAAAACATTCAAGGTAGTAGGCTTGTATGATGCATGCAGAGTGGTTGTGTAATATCCCCTGAGAAAACAGAAACTACAGCAGAGGAAACCAGCACATCCTTCCTTATTCTCCATTTACTTGCAAACTACCTATATAGAAACTGTCAATGCAAAATTAACCTCTTGCCTTAAAATGTTTTCCATGTGTTGATTCTGCATCCAGTTCCAAATGTCCATCGCTTCTCTGGCCAATATGTAAGGAAAACACAATTGAGATGCATTCCACAGATGAGGGCAAGTTAGGAAAACCAGAGAAAATGACTTTTTATATTTTTTTTTTAATCAAACCTTTATGTTGCAGGACATTAATAAAGTCATTTAGGATACCTCATAGTAGTGACTGAAAACATGTTCCTTCCACTCACCAGGAACAACACAAGATGGTGCCAAGAAGTCGGCGTCAAATGTTATGTCAACATCAATGACAGTAACACAGTAAAAAGCACTTATTAAACACATTTATAAGAAAGCTGGTATTCAATTTACACAGTGTTTTCTGAACATCTACTCTATTTTTTTTTCCTGCATTTTGAAAAGCACATTTAAAAATATTTGAGAGGTTACACCTCTGATTACAAATACACCTTAATTCAGTCCCAAGAGCTGGCACTTCAACAAGCAGCGCATTACAAACCAGGAATATTAAGCTTGTTCATCTTTGTTCTGCTTCTTGTTTTTACCACACAATCAATCTCTGAATTTCTCAATAAATGTGTGCCCTTTTCCCCACACATATGAAGACTTTCCCCTCACATTCACTGCACACATTCACCCTTCAGCTGCAGTACAGACTGAGGCACAGGGATCCCCTAACCACGTTGTTAGTTTGCTGATGTGCTGCAAAAGAGGATTGGACACGTGCTCAGATAAACAGTCCTTTGTGCACATTTTATCATGGAAGGAGCTCTCTGCTGTTAGTACAGCTTCTGCAAAACCAGGGAACAAGCAGTCACTGCAGCACTTGTACAATCGTCCTAACGTGGCTTTTAGACATTTATGATACTTTATAATGAAATCCTTTGTTAAAACTAACAGCTCCTGTTAATCCTACAGTGCACTGTATTCCCAAGAGGCTTCTCTCTTAACTGCCTCATGTGTACAGGTTAGAGTATTTGTCTGAAATAAAGAAAATACAGTATGCAAAGGAGGAATAATTCCATAATAAATGGAAGAAATTGCCCTCCCTTCTCCTTGTAGCTGGAGTAGGGAGATGATAATCAACCCAGTGGGTATTAGTTCTTCAGTGGATATTGGTCTACAACATGGCAGAGAGCCATTTCTTCAAGATAATTGTTCTCCTTTCCATTCCTCCTTGTAATTTACCTATGCCTCCTATGATTCCTGATGTTCAAATATATCCTAGAGAGTTGATCTAAGCCATCTTGTCTTCTGATTTCTTTCTAAGTTTCAAACTTACCAAGAATGTTGTCTCAGTCTTCAAATAAGTTTTTGTTGGACAGCTACCAAAACCCAAACTTATTTAAAACAGAGAGATTAAGTAAACAACTTGATTTAAAAAAAAAAAAAAAAAAAAAAAAACACAAAAAAACAAATAAAAAACTACAGCAACTAAACACTAGTTCTATGTCACCTATAAAAACGTTCCCCATTCCAGAACTTGAACTACAGCTCACGTGTTGCACCTCAAAGCAACATGTGTCAGGAAAAGTACTGAATGGGATCCTATTTTGAAGTGTATATTTAGAAACTGTCACACAGATGGTTTCTTTTTTAAAAGGGATTGGGCATTAAGAAAAATGTACTGAAAGGATCAGGTGAAATGACAGCTAACATCACAGAGCAAGCACCTGATGTGCAGTAGCTGTTCATCTCTGAATTGAAGCCACCAAGCAGGAGAGAAGTGCTGATCAGCAAGGTGGCATCTGAGGAAAAAACAAGCACCATCTACAGCTGGACTCAGGCAACCTTTGGCTACTCAGAAGCAACTGGGGAGATGTTCTGGTTTTACCTCCCTTTTCCTCTAGGTGCATGCTGGAAGATCACTTACCTCACAATTTTTTTACTGACTTTCATGTAAGCGTGAAGATAAACAAGGCCATGATTTATGGTGTTTTTGAGGTTCTAAACGACCTGACCAAAGCCTTGGGTGGCTCTGCAGCTTGCCAGCCTTTCTATGTCTTTTCCAAACTTACAGACATGGGCCTATTCACAGGCATATTTGACTCTTTGCTTTGACACCTCTTGAAAAGAACTGGCAAAACTTCCTTCTTCCTTTTAAATTATCTATTTGGTACACTTCAGTTGGTTTCAGATGCCACCCAGCATGGACATCAAGTTGTTCCAATAAATGGTTTTGTTTAAATTTTTCTACCCATCACAAAATAGGAAAGACTGACATTTTATCCCCATTTCAGAGGAAATGTTGCTTTAAAAAAATCTGAACTTCTTAGCTGGTGCAAAAAGTTTCATACTCCTCTCTAACCTTCAGCTTTCTCACTGTTGTGCTCCTGACAGTATTTATGTGTAAGAGTCAGAGAAGGATTTTATAACCCACAATGACTTTGGAGATCAATGTCTGACTAATACCATTTAGGCATTTACAGGGATTTTAATTAACACTGATTAAATAGTCATCAAGAGAACTGTGTGTTGACTGTGCTGCATGCAGATAATACGATAAAGAAGGTGCCCACATCCAGACTTAACAAACATATTTGACTGTTTAATGTCCCTCTTCAGACCCAGTTTAACAAATATAACCTTTGGTGTGGAGGTGGGGAAAGAAAATAGACTGTAAGCTGAACAGAACATGGAGGCTGTGTTCTGCATCACCTACTTAACTCGAACAAGATTAATCAGATCTCTTTACCCGAGATGGTGTAACCCAGCTAGTACCTGCTAAGAAAATGTCATTGTTCAAAAAACACTGCTACTTGCTAAGCTGTTTGCTTTCTGTATTGACAAAAGATGTAATTAATATGAGAATGTCCTGTCCTTTAAAATGCACACTATATTAACGGGTATTCTTTCAGCTTGTCTTGGCAGAAGGGATAAAGCAGATCTTGCACGAGCAGGACAGCTATCCCAGAGTCCCACCTGCTGTTGTTGAGTATCTTCCCTTTAAAAACTGCCACTTCCACACGTCTGTGAGTAGAGGTGGAACTGCTGCTCAAACACCCAGTGCCCAAATCCACATTCTTTTTACAGTGACGTACACATCCACTTAACAGCAGCGCTGCAAGTAGACATATAGTCCCAGTTTATCCACTTTTTGATAAATTTCAGCTCTATTTTTAGAACTTTCATAAACGAATGTGGGTGTTTATATAAAACAAGGTGCTGAGGGCTGGAAATGAGTTCTAAGAGAGCTCCATCTAGTTTATATGTTACTCAGAGGATTTTGCTGTTAAGTGAAATTAGTTCCATTTGTAAGGAGTTATATTTGATTTTCTATTTAGGAAAGACTGAAAATTTAATTACTGCAGTCTTAGTGTTAATCCACAGTAGTGTTAAATTTAGACCCAGACATGGCTTTTTATGATTTGCAAGATTTCAGATTTCAGCTTTATGACTGGAAAATAGTACAGGGGGAAGCACAGCAGCCAGTCAACCACAGCCAGCAGGGCCAGAATCAGAGAATGCAGCAACTTGACCTCAGCAAGGTTTTTTTTAAGCAATTAAAAAGACCCCAAAAATGTATACTCCAAAAACCAACACACACACACTACATGCCATTGAAACTGTAAAAGGGACAAGAAAGGCAGAATGTAATGAACAGAATTAGAATCAGACTAAGGCTTTGAGCAAACAGCTTCACTGAAACAAAAATACCAGAAAGAGTGGCAATTTTAATACTCAGCTAGAAAAAAGTGCCTAACAATACATACCATGCATGACTGCTATTACTTAACAATGCACAGCACAGAAGCACATCACTCCCATCAATAGCTGGGCACCTCTGTGTTCTTTTGTACAAGTACATCAGTCCCTGTGGCTAATGCAGCCTAAAAGAGAGGTAAGAACAGAGGCTCAGCTGATGCTATTATAAGCAACACGGTGGCTGATCTCCTGTTCTCATGCTTACAGGAACCATCTTGCAGACATAGCACCAGGACTGTACAGCTGTAAATTAGAAAGAACACTGTAAAAATAGAGGAAAATGCACTTGTGTAATTTGCAATATGCATCACAAAAAAAAAAAAAAAAAAAAAAAAGTGGCAATTTTAATATGAAATGTTAATGAGTTTTAACTACGGTTCACCAGGGCATTTTGGACCCATTTGGAAGACTGAATAGTGCCCTAGATCTAGCTTAACATCTTATTCTTTCTTTTGAGTATGATTTTTCATCTAGACAAAGACATCAAGGGTTCAACAAGGCATCCCTTTAATAACTCTAATGCATTATTTGAACTACCATGCAAAAGCATATCCTCCCCTCTTGGCTTTGCGAAACTTGGCTATAAAGTCTCTGGAGTACTTTTCATATGTTCTTTCCTACCATCCACGTCTTCCCTATAAAAAGCAGAAACAAGGATTGGCATTTCAGAAAATGCAGACACAGATTTCAATATTATTCAGTGAGAACAACTGCTCCCTGGGGACTTGGAAAAGATCAGCACAACTATTGCAACATATAATGTAACAGAAATGGAAAAAACCTCATCTTCCATCCTGGATGTTTATTGCATACATTACAGTCCTCTGCACATCCAGCCATCACTGATGCTCGTAGAAATTGTATAAGCAGAAAAAGAACAGAACATTCTCAAGAAAGGCTCTGCAAAGAGAAGTGTGATCTGCAGGGTGTGAGCATGTGTCATTAAACATCTGACACCAGATATCGTTGCAGGTGATAGCGAAATTCACACTGACTTCAATAGCAAGGTTTGGGCTCCCCTCCATCACATTCCATTGGCCTTGCTCCTTGACAATGGGGTTAGTGTTACAGAAATAGACCAAAGCCTTAAGAATCACGTAAAGGAAAAGACTTGGCACTGTGTTTGTATTTGTCCTCAACTACCAAGAGCTCCACTGTTTTGAAAGAGCAGAGGTCAGTGCACACACAACAAATCTGGAGCACTGGTGTCTGGACTCATGGTTCAGCCACACAGGCAGGACCGCACACCCCACAGCCCTGCTGCTGCCCAGAGGCAGCACCAGATGGAGGCACTAGTTTTTCTGCAGCTCTGGGCTTCACCCCTACCCCTGAAGCTGTGCTGCAATTGCAACCCAGAGCTTTTCCAGAGAGTGGTAATAGCTCATTCCCTTGAAATTTTCAGAATAACATTGGCAAGAGACAATGAAGACAAGGTCTTGATGCCAGATCTCACTTAGCCAAGTCAGTGCCTGGCAGCCTTTGTGTGAAACCAGCCCCACTCTCCAAACAGTGGCCTAACATAGCCATTTTGCCATCCTTACTTTGAAAACCAGAAATGGGTAGAACAAGGTAATACTTGGTTTTGGTGCAGCTAAAAGTTCTCAGCAAGCTCAAACACTCTTCCAGTGCCTGGTGGCGCAGCTGGCTGGCCGGCCAGGGCTGCACGTTACAGCTCCCCGGGGAGGTGGCAGAAGGGCAGCCAACAGCTGCCCCCCCAGAAGCATCCCCTGCATCCCAGGCCTTACTGGGTCATTTTGTAGTACACCGATGACACTGTTTGATACCAGATGCTTTTTTTGTTTTTTAAACGTAAATGGAAAATACATTTTATCATGCAGATGTGTACTTGGCCTCCTGACAAAGGTTAGCATCGTGCTGCAGAACACACTGCACAGCATGACAAAGCAAGAAAGTATTCTGTAAATTTTCTCTTTTACAAAAAAAACCAACAACAAACACAACAGTGATGTCCATGCATCAAAAGTATAATAAATATGTAAAGCAAAAATGTACCTTATGCAGCCAATAAATTTCAATTTTCATCTAAATAGTTTTTAAACCAAACGTTACAGTAAGTAGGTTTTATAAGACCATCTAACCTCACAATTCCATATTCAGCTGGTTGTTTTTCTTTACCTGGAACACTACTTACTTTTTCCACTGTTTAAAGATATATTACAAATGTTCTAACAACCTTCCTTAACTGGCACTTCCATTTTTTACAGGTGCCTGGAAGAAATACAGAAGTTTCAAACAAAAAATATCAGACAAATACATGACTCATGCTGCAATATTCCATATCCTGACTACTGCCAGCCTTAGAACTAGGCACATCCTGGGAATATCCCAGCTCTACCCTTGCAAGTCTCCTCCAGAACCATCAAGAAAATATTTTGTCAGGCTTCAAACATCAGCAGGATTTCTGATGTGCTACAGTTAAGTGCCCAGAATAGAAATGCATAACCAAACCTTACTAGACACTGAAGTTTTCCAATTCCCACTGTTCTAGGGTGTATTTTCCTCTGAACAACTTTGAGAACCAAGTGAAAGAAACTTGAAACCAGCATGGAAAATGGTGAAATCTACAAGTCAGAGGGAAGGTGAGGATGTACTGTTCTCCTTGCAGAGCATTTGATCCATCACAGAAGCTCCCCTTTGGGAAAGGCCTAGGGCTGAGTTTTGATCTATTATTCTAAGGCAATGCAGCCTGCCCCCCCTGCCCCTGACCAGAAGGCTGTGAGTTCTGCACGTGTGGAGAGCGTTCCCATCCTCACGCACGTTACAGCCTGTTCAGCAGCTCTTGGCAAGTTCCTGCCCAAATCACTCGCAGCTGCACAGCTCTGCTGACCCTGGCACTCCAGGCAAGTGACGATGGAAGCGCCTGGAAGCGAGTCAGCACAGCTCCATCCATCACACAGGCACTATCTGCCCTGGTCTTTTCTTTGGCAAGTTCCCCCCCATAAAGTTTCTGGAACTGACGCTTTTACAGCACTTAGAGCTGCACCTCTGTTAGTGTTTCCACATTTCCTCCCTCCCATGGTAACACGCTCGTAATAATTCCCCTTTAAGAAAGGTATGTTCAATATACAAGACTAAGAACTGCTTGTTGCAGGGAGTTAATTTGGTAAAAATTAGAGGGTGGCACTTCATTTTCCTATCAGTCCATCAACAGACACTGCAAAGGACTCAACAGGCAGCACTGAAAAGCATCCTTGTTTAAATGCTTTCACAAATTAAATGGAATTAATTGTCTCCATACATCTCATTTAAAGCAGAATGCCTTGGCACATCTTTGTGTATATCCAACAAGCAGAGAGGCTGTAGGACAATGGTTGCCTAAAAGGATCCGATGTTTGATGCTACATGATTGCTTTGAAGCCAGCCTGTGTTTTGGGAATCAGTCAGTCTCTCTGAGCAGTTTTTTATGGCAGAAAAATAGATGTTGTAGAGTACAGTGGGAAGGAAGACATGCCCAGAAAAGAACAGAAAAGCAGAGTAGGTTAAAGACAAACTCGAACGATTCCTTAATCCAAATGCTCTGAACATGACACCCTTCAGCTGGACACTGCTGAGAAGGGCCACATGGCCCTTCAGCAGGCGGGAGGATGCAGTAAGTCATTGCAATCTCAGCTTCATGTACTGGAAGTAATTTACACAATTCACTGGTAGGTGGCAACACTACACAGAGATAAAACATGTGCAGACAGCTTAATAAAGTGACAGTCTAGGCCAGCAGCGAGGTGGACGCCAAAAATATTGTGCACTCAAATCTATGGTTACTTCATTTTTTGAAGAAAGGCAGCTGAGTCCTTCCTTATCCTTTTCTGTGTCCTGCCCACACTCAGAACCTGCGTTTCCTTTAGGGAAGGAAAAACAAACCAGCCAAGCAAAACCAAACCAAACTGAAAAACCCCCACGCCTGCAGAAAGGCAGGTTCCGTTTGGGACTGACAGAAAGGAAAGACCAGCCGGGCCCCCCCGCCAGCGCCCAGGGCCGGGCCGGGGGTCCCAGAAAAAAAACCGGGGGTCCCAGGCGGGGGGGTGGAAGTCCACCCCGCTGCCACCGGCCCGGGGGGCGGGCAGGGCAGGGCAGGGCAGGGCAAGCTGGGAGGGGAAAAGAAGAAGGAAAAAAATAAATCACAAAGATAAAAATAAAAAAGAAACGAACAAAACAAAAACAAACAAACAAAAAAAAACCCCACGAAAAATAAGGAGGGGAAGAAGAAATAAAAGAAAATGGGAAAAAAAAACCCCAAGCCTAAAAATAAAAAACAAAACAAAAACCAAGGAAACAAAAAGCACCGAGCCAAACACAGCAACCACACCACTCAACTCAAGATAAAGGGGGAAAAAAAAAAGATGTAATCCTGTGGGGGGGGAGAAAAGCAAAACT
>NW_009953647.1:1581056-1637055 GCF_000747805.2 Chaetura pelagica
AGCAGAGCAGCTCGCCCGCCTCTGCTCCCTGCCGCTGTGCCTTGGCTGGCACCGGGCCTTGGGGTTTCGTGCCCTTAGATCCTCTGGGTCGCTCTCCAGGTGCAGAACTGGCAAAACAGTGTCTGGAAAACTTTTGGCAGTAAAGAGGCTGGTGTCTAGAGCCTTTTGAATTGTCATTTTGAACGTGCGTCTTCTTTGTTCTTCCAGCATTAAAGATTGGAAAACGAGACTGAGCTATTTCCTGCAGAACTCTTCCAATTCTACTAAAATGAAATCTAAGAAAGTGGGAAAACACCGCACCTACTTCAGGTGAGTTATGAGAAAGAGACTTTGTTTAAATAACTCAAGTGTTTTATTAAAAGCAATAAAGCAATGGAGTCTAATATTCTCCATCTCTTTCTGCAGACCTTCCCCTGAAGAAGCCCAGCTGTGGTCAGAAGCCTTTGATGAACTTCTTGCTAATAAATGTAAGTTTGTCTTCAAAAAGTAACATTCAAGAGCCAAGGAGTGGTGAAGTTCATATGTCTGCAGGAGGTTGCTTCCTTTCATGTCAGAATTGTACCTTTCTAATGTAAATAGCTTTGATTCTGGTTTTGAAAGTTAAATGCTTTAAACTGCTTAAAGCCAGAATTTACAGAAGTGCTCTTTTAAAAAAAAAAATATGCTCAAGTAACATTAAAACATCAAGAATACTCTACTCATTGTAGTGGAAATTTTTCTGTAGCCCTTGTAGTTATACCTATCAGCCTGGCTTTCCATATGGGAGAAGAGCATTTGTTGACTGAGCTTACTGCTTAACCAAGACAAATGCATTCAAATAACTTGGGAACGATTCTGCAACACAGAAGTTCAGTGATCTCAGGGTTTTACTGTAGCTCTGCAGTGAAAGGCAAAGGAAAAGCACTAGACAGCAACGCCAAAAGACTAAGGAAGAATATTACCATTTACTCTTTGAACTTGAGTCATCCTTTCCACTGCAAAAAAATATTCCAGAGGTTTGTTGCCCAGTCATAAATATTTACTCTGGTGCAAAGATTAACAGAGGAGATGCCATCTAGAGAGAGGGTTTTTTAAGATACCTGCAGGCATCACGAAAGGGAACATGCTGACTATAAGTGACTTTCATTTTCTGCATTTCCCTAAAAAATGAGTGACTCAAAGTGAAGCCTGCCAAGCTGTTAGTGTTAATTTGTTTGCATACATAAATGTGGATTTTTTTTTTTTATATTGCTATGATATCCCTAAAAGAACCAGATCAAAACTACAGCAAAACATTTTGGTAGAAACAGATTTGACTAGTGGATAAATTCAGGATTCCTGAAATAGTAATGGATGTGTATTTTTCTTTGTTTCCCTAGATGGTCTTGCTGCTTTCCGAGCTTTTCTGAAATCTGAGTTCTGTGAAGAGAACATTGAGTTCTGGTTGGCCTGTGAGGACTTCAAGAAAACCAAGTCACCCCAGAAGCTGACATCAAAAGCAAGAAAAATATACAACGACTTCATTGAAAAGGAAGCTCCCAAAGAGGTAAAGAAAACCTATTTAAATGCAAATCCCCTGTTCTCTGAGTTCTTACAGCTTTTCTTTATTTCTCTAAACTGGCTTTAAGATACAGATTCCAAACTGCATTGTTAATATCTGAGCATGAATGTGCCTCTCTCCCTAACTGCCTTTTTACCAAGCTGTAAAATGGCACAAGCAGTATTTTAGAATTTCCATCTTTCCAGGAAAAGTCAACAGCCACATTTAACACCTGTAACATATTTGAGTTTAGCACTGATAGGCAGTATATCTGATTTACCTTGGGGTTTGTATAAAGGAAGAATTTTCTTAATGGAAACTTAATTATTTTGACCCTGTAATAATAGGGTTTTGCCTTTGACCTCTTCAGAAATTTTACGTTGCATGTACTTTCTTGAATTCAGTTCTCCAAAGTAACTGTCGGATTTTCTTCCATTTCAGATAAACATAGACTTCCAAACCAAGAACATGATTGCTCAGAACATTCAAGAAGCCACACACACCTGCTTCAGTGCAGCACAGAAGAGAGTTTACAGCTTAATGGAGAATAACTCATACCCACGATTTTTGGAGTCTGAATTCTATCAGGAGCTGTGCAAGAAGACACCCATCACCAGAGCTGCCCAGGGGACATGAGCAATGGAGGAGAGTGATAAGAAGCCTCCCAGCTGGTGAGGAAGCCACCCACAGCTCATGGCAGCGTCCTTACTGAAAGGCTGAGATACCGAGTGCTCAGTCTGTTTGCTGTGCAAGGACACACACTGACTTTGGTGCCAAGCTGATGGCAAAGAGTGATGCTGGTGCTGTTGGAGGGCAGTCAGAGGGGGTGGCAGGGCCGTGCCAGCCAACTGTTGGCCACCGCTGCCCTGCAGGACTGCAGTGAGAGGGACTCCATGAGTTAGATGAAACCGCGCGGTGCGAGTCCTTCTGTCGTGGCTGAGGTGGCGATGCAGCAGGGCGGAACAGAGCTTCTTTCTTGTAAACAGAAGCTGTTCTGTGCAGTTGCACTGTGCTGGCAACTTAAGTAGTTGCTCACGTATTTATTTTTCCTAAACATCAACCAGTGTTGCCATTGTCAGCCACTCAGTGTTCTCACTGGTTCTGTAAACTGCCTCCAGCTGCAAAGAGATGCGTTGGTTTCTGTGCAACAGCTTCCAAACAGTAACACCACTGTGCAGCCTGAAGTGAGGCAGGGATATAACTCTGTTCCCAGAGGAACAGGTTCTGCAGCTAAAGTATGCAGGACTGGGTTGTGTCAGTGGGTCTGCTTGAGGCCAGACTGAGCTGAAGGCAAAACTTGGCCAAGGCGAACAGGAGCTGTACAGTATTATATTTATATCTGGATTATGATTGTGTTGAATGCTGCAATAACATCATAATTCTGTCTTGAGGACAGCAAGCTTCAGTGAAGTATATTACTGTTTTTAATAAACTATTTTGATATAAAATTTCTTTTGTTGCACTTAATTTGTTTTGCATGCACACGGGTATACAATCTGGCCCTAAACTACAGTGTCTTGGGACTGCATATCCTGGGTGTGATCTTAATAAGGCCAATTTTAAAGCAGTTAGTTCTTAATCTACCAGGCAAGTGTTTTGTTTGGGAGTTTTTTTAGCAGAAGAAAAGTAAAAAGCTTAACAGGTGAGACATAGTCCATTGCATCCACTGTCTTAACCACCTCCCTGTTAAACCAATCTCTAAGACAGTGCAAGGCACATGGATGGCTACACATGACAGAGCAACTGGAGAGCACCAGTAGTCCTTTGAAGCAGCCACAAGCAGTCTCATTGCTGCTGGAGGTCAGAGGATGCTACTTGTAATAGAGGTAGTAGCACAGGCTGCTGCTGCTCAAGACCTCTGCTTCAAACAGGGCTGAGGAGGGATTCAGTATTGGGCTGTAAAACTCATGCAGGGACAGTGGAGGTGATACTACAGTAAAAGCATCTGACTCCCTGGTAGGTGAGTGCATTTTAGGGGGAAAGTTATTATTCCACACCAATTTTTCTAACTGACAGCATCCAAACCCAGTACTTCCAAAACACTCCATAATTTTAGTTCTGTAGCCATTTAGGTCCTGGCTCTAGCTATTTTGACTCCACTCCTCAGGTTACAGCTCTGATTGCTCAGTTCACTTATCTCCACAGCCATCTCTTCTCTAATGCTCCACTACTCCAAGCATCAAGAAAATCCTAACTACAGAATTTTCCACTTCAATTAAACATCCAAAGACTGCTCAGAAGCAACTACTTCATGTACGTATATAGATATTGCAGGATATAAAGCAGTGTGTATATATATGTACACACACAGATATGTATACTTGTAACACTGCCTTTGTACATGCCAAGAGGCAAATTTGGTACCACTCCCACTTGGCTGTAGCCCCATTCCTGGGGTTGTGAGACCAGCTCTCATGCGGCTAAACTTGCTGATCAGTGAAAGAAGCGTAAGAAAAACTCAGCACAATAATTTACTGCAGCAGAGACAAGTTTTTTTCTAGCTAGAAAAAACAGATTTGGGCTGATAATTGACTTTGTAATCTAACAAAGTAACTTGGAGAGCATAAAAATAGACATAATTATACCTATTAATGACTCAGAGCCACAGCAGGAATAATTCTGTGAAGCTTCATTGGCTTCAGTGAAGCTGCATTAATCTGTGCCAATTTGGGATGTGGTAATTAACCACCACTTGGTGTCTGGTTTCAAGGAAAGAAACACTTCTAGTTTCAACAGCTGGCAGAACTACTTATAGAACAGTATGTAGTTCAGAGGGGAAATTAGGTGGGGCTTTTAGGCAGGACACCACTGCCTGAGGGCTGTTCTTGTATATTTTTAAGATTTGAATCGTGAGGGTTGTTTTTTAGGATGTATGTGCAGGCAGCTCCATGGCTTCCACAGAGCATGTCACTGGGGTAGCAAACCCACCAAGCCATACTGAATCCCTCCATGGTCTGCCTGCAGTATCTGAGAGCCCTGGTTTCAAGGCTAGTCTTTGCATAAAAATAGTTTGGTACATCAAGAGAAAGAAAAAAAATATGTAAATTTTTAAAAAAACCTTTTTTTTTTGGTAAAATGTACCATATCTGTCCTCACAACGTTCCTTCCAGTTATTGCTTTTCCAGTTTTTGATACAAGCCCTGTTTTCCCAACACCCAGGGATAAGTTTCACCAGAAAAAAGGGCTCAACAGGCACAGTGGGAATGCTGCAGCCCCCAAAAGATTGCTATGAACACTTCCTGGAGAAATCCAAAACCACTGATTGTTTTAAGAAATGCTCCATCCATAATCTGGGCAGTGTCGCTGCTGCACGTAGTATCAGTACTCAGGTATCAGTATCCAGTGGCAACCAGCAATAAACTGCTCATTCCCCTCATCCTGGCTGAGCAAGTCACCCTCCCACCCAAGGCCTGCTGTGCTGGACACTGCCCAATCCACCAGGGAGAAGTCTGGGAAGGGCAAAGGGAGTGCAGCAGAACTGGGGTCCCACTGGCCAAGGGGAAGCCTCTAATATGCAGGTGGCCAGAACACAATCCTTTTTCTTCTCGCTTCCATCAAGCTTTAGAACTGCTCCAGCCCATATCCCCATTGACAGCCACCAGGGCAGGAAAATAAGAAGGGACCCTGACAGGGAACAAAGTTCCAGGAACTATAGCTGCAAAGGAGCACAGATTCCAAACAAGTCTCTAGACAAGCTGAACATTTTTAGAACAAGGACTCGCTGCAAAAAGCAGAGGAATGAGAAGTGGACAGAGTGGTGGGTCAGCGGGCAGCCCAGCTCTGTCCTGGCTCCAAGTTCCAAGAAAAAGAATGCCAGTTCATGCACTGCTAACATAGGAAATACTGGCAAGTCAGGTCTGGGGGTCTAGGATTGCTGAAAAATACCAGCAAATCTGGAATAAAGGCAACTTTTGGCTGTCCACGTATCACTTTTTAAACCACAGTCTCGCAATATGTGGTGCTTTCCTAGCTGCTGGAGGCAAGCTCTTCCCCTGCTTTCCTGTCACAAAAAACTACATTTCTTACTCTCATGATTATGAAGAAAAGTTTGAAATTGCAACTGGAGTATCCCTAGTAATTCCTCAAATCAGAACTTAATGCAAAAACTATGCAGTCTTTTTTTCTTTCTTAATTATTATTATTTTAAATACCTAACTTTCTAAGCCAGCCTTGTGCTTTTGGGAAACTAGATCATGAGGTTCAACTGTTTGGATCCAGCTACAACTGATTTTTTTTTAATTTTTTTTTTAAGGACTTCCACTGACAGTGCAGCATAGGGCAACCTGATAGGGAACCCTCTGTGCTATCAGGAGAAAAAAACATATAAAGTAATCTCCTAAAACATGAAACCAAAGCACCTGACCCTCAGCAAGTGCCCTCTGGCCCAAAGACTGGAGAGGACGTCTGAGGAGAGGGTGAGTTCAGGAGCAATGCTGACCCTCCACTCCAGCCCAACAGGAAAGCAATGTTGTACCATGAGCAGGTAGAGATGAAGTGCTCTTGCTCCATGGATTTATGTATCGTGGCTGAAAAAGGGCACCAGGACTATAAATAAAATCTGCATTTCCACTCAGACTTCCAGATCTCTATTTGGAGACGGGGACACTAATGACGGTTTAAAGGACTTTATAAGCAGGCATATGTATCTGGAAGGGTTTGTTGGATGAGGCTTCATAACCAACCAACTTCCATAAAGCAGAAAAGTGACCTTTACAAATAGTTTTAAAATCTTAATGAGTTCTGGCAGGGACGTGGGGGAGGACAGAGGCATAAATTTGACCTAGTGTGATTCAATTGGGAAAAACTGGTCAGACCTGGGACAGTATCCAAAATTAATTTTCCTTCAGGTGGCGAAACATTACCAACAGCTTCCCCTCATTGCACTAGCACTGCAATACCCAGTGTCCCTCCTGGCTCACACGTGTCAGGAACAAACTACCAGATAAAGCTACTACATCAAGCCAAGGTTCATCCCCGTGAATGGCCAGAAACCAGGCTGGTGATGGGCCTACCTGAAATACAGGTCCTTGATCCATCCAGGAGAACAAGCTAGAAATGAGATTGAACCTACAGTACAGCCCAGGGAAAGATGTGGCCTTTAACAGGCTGAGCTTAAATGAATTCCTGGCCAGTGGGCAGGAGGTGGGGTGGGGGCCCAGGTGGAGCTGCTCAGGGCAATTAAAGTCATTAATGTCCTCAGGGTCCTGACACTACTGTGAAAGAGCCTTTTTCTGAGGGCTGTAGTGCTGGTCATGTGAGTCAATCAGCTCATGACCCCAAAGCAATCTGAATTTTTGAGGCAGCTCTGTGGTTGGATTTGTGGTGAGCACCCTCAGCTAGTAGCCTTGGCCAGTTTTGTAGATCTGCTAACTGGCATTAGCCTGAGTGCTGTCACGGGGAAACGATGGCTGACCAGCACAGAAACCCAGGGAAAATAGTCCTACTGTTAATCTACGTAGGAGTTTAAAATGGGAGTCCTTTGGCAATCTTTCATTAAAATAATAATTTAGATCAGAGTTTCCAACTACGAAGTACCCATGAGCAGCAATTAAATGATGTTCCATTAAAAATATTAAATATTCCATTCAAGATAATGTAATTGACAGAAATTATTACTTATGTTCCCCAGCCAGTTTTCCCACTTGGGATCTCATGGAATAAGTTGTGTTTCTGTGTTACAGATTTAGATCAGAGAGCAGCTCTGTGGCTTCTTGGATGGGAGCCTGACTTTGGGCTTTCAGGGGACATGGCATTTTTATAGTATTTATAGGGCTCGGAAAGTCAGCTGTCCGGTATGGAAAAGGCATTCAGGAGCAGAGTGGGCTGTTCATGGAGGCAGTGTTTTCCTTCACTTTTGTGGATGTCCAGGGGAAATTGAAATAACAGGAGGATGGCAGGACACACACATTATGGAGGGGCAAACAGGAGCTGTGCTAGCAGTCTCCTGTTCCAGCTACCGCTTCTAAAGGCTGACAGGACAAACCTTTTTTCTGGGATCAGCTGATGGGGAGGTGAAGGGGCACTGGGGGAAAGCCATCCCTGCCACCCCGGGGCCATGACAGCTGTGGCATGTGCAGAGGTTGGAGGCTGCCCCCACTCCCAGCAGGCTGCACGCTGCGTCAGAGGGATGACGTGTTGCGTGTGGCTGCCCTCCCTGGCGCCCGCCCAGGCTCAATACGTCTGTTTGCAAGGCTGAGCTGTCTCCTGACTTGGCTGAGGTTGGGTCCTGCTGTTTACTTTCCCTGATACCCTCTGTGGGCTGGGACCAGGTGTCTGAGCACGGGAAGGAATGACTGCCAGGCAGGCCAGGACTCTTCCAGCTGCCTTTGGTGGCACCAGCAGACTGAAATGCCGCTTTTGGTGTTCATTGTTCCTGCAGGCTGCTGGGTTTCAAAGCAGGGTCCTCTCATTGTCAGAAGGAGAGGTCAGCTCCCTCGGTGGCAGTCCTTTGAGACAAGAACACCAGACAAATACACAGTGTAAATGAGTCACAGCTCAAAGCTGAGGGAAAGATCAGCCATGATCAGATAGCCACGGAGCTTTATGGAGGGCAGGGTAGAGTGACGTAGCTGTGTGATCCCACTGGCTGCATTTTTATGATGCTGTGGAGATCATAATGGTTTCAACAGACAAATGTCTGTATGAACACATAGGTAGCCATTGAAAATGTATGGAATTTACTCAATAAAGCCTCTTACCTAACTCTTAGACACAAAAGCAAGGTGGTCTGCAGAGGTGGCTGTGGAAAGAGGTTGGGTTAACCTGATGCAAAGGGACCAAATTAATTTTTATCTGAAATTCTGACAACTAGGTTATGTCTCTAGATAGACACTTAGAAAGCAAGGCCAAATCTGTCATTTTGAGGAGATCACTAAGCCAGGAGTCAGCTCAGCATCCATACAGCTCTTTCTGTAAGTCAGCCAGGAAGGAACAGAGGATTTCTTTTTGTTAGCACTAAAGCAGTGACATCAACCTCTCCATTTTCCTACCCTAGTATTTCCTAACTGTTTGGTGGGTCTGCACTCCCACTCCAGATAGAAGCTATCACACCTGTGGGGGGCTGTAGAAATGCTTTGGTTACCCCAAAGCCTTGCTGCTGTATGTATGCTTCATTAATGCCGAGAAGCTCAAATCCTTGGCAGTCACTTGCCATAGTCTGGCAATGGAAATGTTGCCAACACCTGGAAGAGTCCATGTAGCAGAGCTTTTTTTTTTGCTTTTTTTTTTTTTTTTCTTTTTTTTTTTTTTTTTTTTTTCAGAGCAGTTTCCAAAAGGTTTAGAGGCCTCTGTGTGCTTTGGAGTTGCCTGAGGGGACTCAGTCTTGTAACATAACATCACAGGCTGTGGTAATTAAGCTCTGGAGCAGCAGTCTGCCAGCAGGCACATTTGGAAAGATGTGGGTACAAGCTTGAGAACAGTACTTGGCATCAGCCTTCTTATGTCCTTTGCAAATTGGATCCTAGGACAGTTTGCAGCTAAACTGAGCTTCATGCAGCCACAGAGACCCTCCTAACCCTGGCAATGGTTCCGAGCACAGGCATTCACACCATGCCTTAGAAAGTTCATGTCCTGAATGGAGCACTGGAATTTGGACATTTAATACCTAGAAGACAGACAGATCATCTTCCCGGAGATCAACATTTAAGCTAAGTGTTTGGATACAAAATCTGAAAAGGCTTTAGGAGCCCCAGCTCTTTCTCCTAGCCAGCCTCCGTTCTCTTTTTCATACACCCCCTCCCGGCCTCCCCCCACCTCCAAGTAATTCTTTCCCACAGTCTAAAATGTTACACTTGCATAATGATGTCTTGAAGATGTTTGGCACTGAGGAAACATGAGAGTACACAACTTTAATGAAGTGTCATGTTCTGAAGCACATACACACTCGTAAACAGTTTCTCCTTTTGTCTGTTTCTTTACAAAACCAAAACATTGCAATGGCATAAAGCCCTTTGAGCTCTGGAGCAAGCAGATGTTGCACACTGAAAGGTCACTTGTCTCTTGGTATGCTCATGAGCTATAGCTTCTGGAGAAGATACCTACACCACACATACAAGAACTTTAGCAAATAGCTTTGTATTTTTTTTCTGGAGGCTGCTATTTATGGTGGAACCTCCTGAAAGTGGCTTCTAAACTGCTTTCCCTTTCCATGGCTGGAATCAGAAGAAATCAGTTTCTTAGTCAGCTCTGCTGGCCACCATAAAACAGGTAGTTATTCTCTTTCAGTAATTTCACCCATATGAGAAAACAGCTTTTATCAGGACAATAAACTAATGCCAATGTCAAGTAACGAAAGGAGCACCAAGCAGCAGCTACCCAGGCTGTGCCCTACATGCCAAGTAATGCACCTGCCCTGCAAAGTTCCTGTCATATTTAACCCAGAGTGATTATGTAAAGCTTCACTGAAGAAAGTCTGATTTTTTTTACAGTGTCCATGAAGGGTTTGAGCAGGGTGTTGATCTGGTGTCAAATAATCCCAGTACACTGCTGGACTTGTGCCCTCTGCAGTGCTCAGAGTTTACAGAGAGAGAACCAGCTCTGTGAAACATTGGTATTGCTCAGGTAACCACCAGCACTGCAGCTGGGGATACCTGCAGCCCTTCTCCAGCATCCTCTGAGCAAGGAGCTTAACATCCATCAGCAGGTTAATCATAACTGTCTTTCTCTGTGATAGAGACAAGGCAATAAAATCACTGGTTGAGCGACATATTTAAGGGACAGAATGATCTATTAGGAAATATTGAATGGAGATCCTCAGGTCTGTGCAGAGCAATTATACCAATCTAGAGTATCCAAGAGATCTCAACTAATATGGTGTAACTGAAACAGCTAAGCAGGGAGCAGGCCTATAATTAGGTTGTAATAGCCACCTCCCAAACATAGCACCTAGAAACCTAGAAACCTCAGGGTAAGGTGAGTCTCTCTGGAACACTACTTGCACAGTCACCTGTATGCATTCAGAAGAGAAATATGACTCCAGCCTAGCATAATTAAAGGAGTACTGGGATTGAAGAGAAGTGCCCTAAGCATGGGAAGTGGCTTTGCTGGAGAAGACAAAGCATTTCCGTTGGGACAGGCAGCATGGTCAAAGCAGGATGTTGTATGGGGACGGGCTGGCCACTAGCAAAGGGAACAAACCTGCCAAGCATTTGCTTCAGCCCCATGAATCACCACAGAGCAAGGGCTTCAGCAGCAGCCTCAGGATGGGAGACAATTCCCTGTTTGGATGTGAGCATGTAGAATCAGAACGGACTTGGAGGGGAGTCATTACTGAACATATTTTCCCCTAGGAAGTAGTAAGTGACTAACGATGATGACAGTCATTAACAAGAAGACAAGTTAGGAAATAATGTCCAAAGACAGCAGCAGTTCCTCTGAGCAAGCACAGGCTGGTGGTGCAGCTGCCCTGGGGGAGGGCTACACTCAGGCAGGTGCTGCTGGTGACAGTGCAGGGACCAGGAATCAATGCCACTGGAAACAAATAGGAGGGGAACAAAGTACTATTGACAGGCAAAGAACATGTCGGCTGTGGGATTTGCATGAGGTTTTAGTGCTACAAACAATAGAGGAATGTGGACGGAATGACACTAAGGAAATGTGGGTGCAGCTGATAGCTGATTGCCAGCAGATAGGAGATATTCCCACCTCAAATCAAGACGAGCTGGCAGAAGTATCAGTGCTTGTCAAGGATAGAAATCATGCAGGTGCTTGGCTACTTTGCTGACAGTAGAGTGTAGCTTGTGCCTGTGAGAGTTAATATGGCCTAAGTTACTTTTTTCCTGAAACAAGCCACTTTTAGAACTGATAAAACCACAAATGGATACACAGGGTTTTTTTAATAGCAATTCACCAAAAATAGCCACAGTTGGACAGCTTTTTTAAAAATCTCAACGTGCTGTTAACATGAATATTGAAGGACCTTGAGCAACATCACCAGCTGGGTGACAGCTGTTTGGTTACATCCTTCCCATCCCTGCTATACTTGGTGACTGCCAGGGGCTGGGACAGCATCAGCATTCCTCAGCAAGCTTCTGTTGGGTGTTGCTTGCTGCACGGATTCAGGGAATTTTGCTCAGACAAACGAAGGATATGGTTTTCATGTTACGCTTCAGTATGACGTACCAGTGGCATCTGCTTTCCTGGGAAGCGGGACAGTCATACTCCCCTGCTCCCTCCCCTTCCCCGCTTCCTGCAGGTCCCTTGCTGCCTTTGCATCTGAATGAGCAGCTGTGCTGCTGCTGCTTTGAGGCTGGATGAGCAAGCTGGTTGGGCAGGAAATTTTTATTTTTTGGTGGATTTGTTTTCCATGGGATAAGATTGCTGAGCCTACTTACCCTGCAACCACCCAGGCACAAGATGAGGGTGATGGGGAAGAGGGGAACATGCTGGTGGGGGCCGATGGCACGAGATACAAAAAGGTGGGGCTGGGCAATCCCAAGGTTCAAGTCCCACGTCACTGTTTTGTCATACTTTCCCCTCTGCATTGATCCTCCACCTTCCTCTGGCACATCACCAGCCCCTTTGCAAGGAACGCCATTCATCTGGGAACAGCACTGCTGATTTTCTGCCCCTCCTTGCTCAATAGCCCAGCCAGACTGGTCACATCAGAAGACATGCAGAGACTGTGGCAGCAACAGTCATGGTGAAGCCCAAAGAGGGAAGGGGCATCTTGGATTGGTCTTTAGGAAGGAGAAGGGTGCACTGGCTGGTTTAACATCTGACAAATGGTTTCACATTACAGGTCACCTGCATACCCGCTAGTGCTGATTGGCCTTGTTGGGAGGTCCAAGGTTCAACTACGGCCTGAAAATAATTTTAGCACTTTGGCAACATGACCTGATCTGAGTCATTGGAACAATGCAAATGGGCAAAAGTGTAAATGGGTAAAGCTGCTCAGCACCAGTGTTTTCCAAAAGCAGCTTAGCTGATTTCCAAACAGAGCTAGAAAAGCAGTGATGCCAATTCATACCTTCCAGCAATACATCTTCACATATTTAGTGGCTTTCCAGTGACGAGTGTAATTTCCAGAATAAACCCCTGCTTTTATGGAATAGTGAACACTGTCAACAAGTACCATGTGGATTTTTGTTAGGCAAATATCAGATTGAATAACTCCTTGCTACAAACCATTTCCAGGAGCCAGCTTTACCAATTATTAAGGTGGTCAACTGAATTTGCTGTTTTCTGCAGTATTTCAGTACCACCAAGCACTGCTATCTTCTGTAGTTTGGATCAGAATTACTTAATGAAGAATTCAGTATATAAGAGATGAGGGTTAGTTTTAAATAAATATTCTTCCCTTTTCATGCACTACCTACCATATAGAAAATTATTTACTGGAAATAGGCACAACTCAGCAGCTGCACCTGTTGTTATTATTGCCTGCATTGTTCTCTTCTGCAGTTACCAGACTTAAACTTTGAATAAGGTCAAAAAAAACTAATTTTGATTAAAGTAAGAACTTCAATGGTTCTGCTTGAACAGCTTCAATTTTCACCTAAAACTTGCTAGATCTTAACTGAAAAATTATTTAGAGTACATATGCATTTCTAAATAGCCTTCTTTCCCAAAGAGTCAGGGGATATGTGATCCCCAACAGGGATCGAGCGAGGAAGCGCTGTGATTGGCCTCTCCTGCAGTCCCAGGAACTTGGATAAGTTGATGTAGCAGGTTATTTTCCTTTCCCAGGCCCTGATGTCTGATGGTAATTATTTCTATTCTTGCAATCTTCTCTGATTTCCCAGCTACTGTTTCTATTTACTGCCATAGCTTCAATATTGCAAAACTCAGGGAATCTTTTTCACCCACCTTCTCTTCTTGGCAGGAGTAAATGAGGTCAGTGATGTCAGATGTCTTCTCTACTCCATCATCTTGTTACAAAGAAAGAACCAAATCTGTCCTTGGTCACTAAGAGCTGATTAATAGCTAGATCCAGTGCAAAGGGAAATAATCCCATTTACTTGAAGGACTGATAATACTTTTCTGCCTATCAGTTACTGCTTAGATAGGAGCTTCTGTCTTTAAAAATGGATTAATATATAAATGCTTATTAATATTAAAATAATTTATCAATGAAATAACAACTGTTTTGAATAAATAGATATTTAGAACCTCTAGCCTTTCAGAAGGGCCTGAAATTGAAACCAAGTAATCAGCCACAGAAGCATTACCCTCATTTTTTCTTATTGCTTCATCTGAGGCCTCATCTGTACATGGATTTTTTAAGATTGCAGCAAAAGACAACATGGAATATTTAAATTTTTCCTTTTAACTGAAACTGTTAAGACATGAAAACTGGAGAAACACAATACTGGGTGGTAGGAAAGCCACAGGAATAGCCAAAAGAAACAAAAGCAAAAGAATTATATTTGTTCAGTTTTCTCTATCTTTCTCACTTCATAAACTAAAATGAGCCTAGTCACTCCAAAGACGATTGTGATCTAAACAGAGCATAAAGTTTGGCAAAAAAACAAGAGGTGGTTGGTATATAGAGTGGCATTTATAATGTCAGCATAGCAGAAATTTCAACTTTTCTGTCCAAAATACCTTTCTCGGCTCTTTAGTCTGGGAAAATATGAAGCAATTCAGTGAGGTTACAGTGATGCCTTGGTTTCCCGAGGAAAAAAAAAAGGAAAAGGTTTTAATTCTTTCCACAGTTCTGTTAAACATTTTCTTCACAGGAGAACTTGCTGGAACAGTTAATGTGGAATAAAATATTCCACAGTCCAGAAGAGAAATATTCAGAGGCAGTTGTCTTTTCCTTATTTAATTCAGTCCGTTCAGGGGATTACATTAAGCTAAAATGTGAGGTTCCAGGAACAGAGATGTTCAGGGATCACTTAAAATTCTGAACAAACTCCAGAACAGTTTCCTAACATTAGGCCTTATTTTATTGTCATATTTTATGGGAGGAGATGGAACATAGAGACCTACAAAATCCCCAACTTCAGAACAGCCTTCAAAAACAGCATTGGCTCCCTGGGCTCCAACTGCCTTCAGCAGCAAGTGCTTAAGAGAAATCTCATTAGTGCATTGGAGAAGTTTCAGAGATTTGCTTCCCACAGAAAAACCCATGGGAACAAGACAACAAACAGAAAGACCTGGGTTGCAAAATCAGACCTATGATTATTTCCCCACGGGGCTGGGAGCTGGTGGAGGGTCCATCCTTAGGAAGAACTTCACACTGTGTTGCCTGACAGCCAGTTTTGAGGGGTTTAATAATTTAAGTGGAGAAAAAATTGTGTCAGAGAGGCCTGTTTGTAATTTTGCAAATAGTGCTGAGAAGTTAAAAAAAGCCCCCAAACCAACCCTCCTTGCTTCACGCACTACGGGAAGCTTCTGGCACCCAACTGCATCTGCTGGGAGGCAGATCTAAAACAAACAAGTTGGAGCATGTCCTTGCACACTCTGTAATTACACTCTGGATCATCCAGAGGCCCAAAGTATCAACAGCTTTAATATATGACTAGATAGAGTAAAAAAAAAAACACCAAAAAACCCAAACCAAAACAAACTAAGATTGGGCTGAATGATTATTAGAGCTGAAGATTCTCTTGCCAGAAATCCCCAAATGGAGGTTTGCAGCTCTGCCATGAAAAGAGAGAGATCATCTTGCATTTGCCCACTTCAACATGCCGAGTAAAGCAACAAACAGTGACTCGTGCCATTGTGCAGAGCTCCCTTAAAAGTTAGGGGGTTCAGCCAATGTGCAGATCTGGGAGTAGTCATGGGTTCACACACAGCTAAGAAGTTTTTCCAGACTTTTGCTGAGGTTGTAATCAGGACTCAGGAACTGTGTACATTATCTCTCCCTCCTGTACCCTGCTGTAAACAAACACTGCTAGTGCTGCCAGTTGCTGCATCATGCAGCAAAGGAAGAGGCAAAAATGCAGACTTTCACAAACGGTAAAAATCTGTGTGATTAAAAGTTTTCTTTCCACATGCCCACTGCAAGAGCCCAGGAAAAAAATTTATTTAACATCACAGACAAGCACGTACACTCCAACATTAAAATACTTGCCTAGCTTTACGTCAGGGATGTGCTTCTATATTATGCCAAAACTGCTAGCACAGATGAGACTTGAAAAGCATGGTGCAAGACACTTAAGAGGTAAAACCAGCAGTATGCTGCAAAAATGTAGTCTGAAAAGCATGTGCTGTTGTCTGAGTCTGGAATTCAGTCCCACAGCAGTGTAGCTGGGGACTTCCCATCTATATTTAGGGTGTTGCAATCCTACCCTCTCACCCACACAGTCTCACCCTCTGTGGGATGCCAGCTCTGGCTGCTGAGGGACAGCAAGTCAGCCAGCTCCCTGCCTGCCCTTCCACATTGGTGTTGCAAGGATCAGCTCTCGAGCTGGGGACAGAGGGTTTGGTGGCAAAACTTCTCATCACTTCCAATGACTTAAGTGATTGAGAGAAAGGTTAAGAGGTGACTAAGAGCTCTCAAACACTTGCTAGCCCCTGGTATTAAATCTACATGTGTTGATCTCCTGGGAGGTGTTTGCACAGTGCCCAAGTCTGACCCACAGGGTGGTCTTTGATAACCCCTGATGCTTTGAGCTACAGCAGGATTACTAACCACCTGCAGCTGACTACACCTAACACGCACAGCTCAGCCAGCACCAAGGTGGCACTTACCCGGCAGTAGCTGTGTGCATTCCCACGCTTCCAGCCAAGAGGAGTGGGGACTCCCATTGTTCCCCTCCATCCCACCCACACCACAGAAAGCTGCACCCTTCACTGCTGGCACATCACTCTGCACAACACCCAAAGAAACGTTCAGTTTCAGAACAGAAACCTGACACCCTGTTTTTTTGATTTGCTGTTCAGATAAGCCAGACCAGAAATCTCACATGTGATCTTCTTGTCCTCACTCTGTACATTTGAGACCTATTCAAACAATTGTCAGACAGCCTGAGGCTTTTTTTTTAGTGAAGCCCCACATACACCCAGCACTCCCACGTGCACTGCTCATTATGCCACTTCTTAATATTTTCCAGATCAGTCACTGCAGCACACCAGGACATACTTTTTGAATGTTGCCCTTCCCTCTTGATTCATGAGGCGATGTCATTGCACCCAGCTCCGGATGTCACTTACGCGTCCTTGTGACACAGCTTCCTGAGGGGAGCAGTAAAAGTGGGGTGGTGAGGAAATAACCCCTCACTGCTACCAGAGGAGTGACAGAAAACGATCATGGCATGTTAATTAAGTGGGTATTTAGTAACATACTGTAGAGAGATTATTTGACTAGGTTTGGGCAAGGGAAAATGGAAAGTGAAAGTTGAAGACTTAGAACCAGATATAGATTAAAAGCACATTGTACTCAGGCAGTGTTTCTAACTTCTAGGATCTTTTTAACTTTTATGAGAGCCCCACCAGTTCTTAGTGTTGTGGTTTAACATGACAAATTCAATTTTCTTTTTTAAAACATGTTTATAGTGTTTGTGGTTGCAGAGCAAAGGCTAAATCCAAAAGCACAGAAGACTACAAGGCTAATAATCCTCTCCATCCCTCCCCTGCCCAAATCCTCTTTGTCTCGGTATTTAAAAGGTCTCTACTTTTGATCCTTATTATTTTCAGTGTTTAGGACTGAATATAAAATATTGCATTGTCACTACCTTTTCTTGGAGCCCCTGTTGCTGCAGCGCAGGGGGCTGCTGGAAGATGACAGGCTCTCAACACTGTGGAACATTTAATAATTATTATTTAGACCTAGTTGTAGAGGGTCAGAGCCCAGCTTTCAGGAACAGCTTCTTAAAATAGCAACTGTTTTACTCGGTTTATAAATCTAAATACCATTTATGGACACAACCCCACAGAGAGGGGTGAGATCCCCTTTTGATGTATGTGCTTTGTGTTTCAGACAGAAAGAATCAAATGAAACTGTCAAAATAAAGGCACATCATGGAAAAACCTGCAGACAAATGGCAGAGGCAAGATAAGAGCATGGAACTGCAAATCCAGACCCAGGCCTTTTGGCTTCTTTAAAGTGCACCAGCACTCTGGTCCTTGCTACTGTCCCTGAGGGGCCACTGTGTCCCAGCCCCTGTCATCAGCAGCTGGGCCAGCAGAGCCCACGGCAGCCTCCCTCACACCAAGGTCACCCACAAAGAGCAAGAGGACTAGCACAGACTTCTGCAAGAGTAGGGGAAAATTGCCTCGATGAGGACAAAGAAGTGGTTTCACAATTAGTGAAGAACCAAAACAGGCTGCTGCGTTCGTCACCTCTCCGGGGACTGTCGTAACAGCCCCAAGTCCTGCGCCCAGCCCCGCCGGGCCCCGCTGCAGCCCCTTGCCCTTCAGCCAGCACAGGCAGCATCAGGGCTCACGAGCAAGGGCTTCTTTTGTGTAATCCTGAATGCACTCAGTGGTGGCATGAAAGAGCCTGAAGAGTTTCAGAGTTTTTTGGTTTGCTGGGTTTTTTTCTGGGGTTTGTTTGATTTGGGTTTATTTTGTTTGTTTTGTTACAGCAAGCTGGACAGAAATAGTATTTAGCAGCACATTATTCTGGCTTCCAGGGACAACCTGTGGAGTCGGGCAGGGAGCTGTTACAGATATCAAGTCAATCCCAGGGTAAAAGCAACTTTTTCTGAAATGTACTGTCCTGAGCTCACACCTGCATCTGCATGGATTTAGGATCTGAGAGTGTGGATGCAACTAGTCTAAAGATGTTTGGTTTACACCACTTTCTATTCACACAAAAGCTCTGCTCCGTGCAGATGACATTAAGAAGAAAAATTTAGAAAAAGAAAATAAAAAAGTGTAAGCAGAACCTAGAACTCAAACCTTTTATGCAGGAGTCCCTACAACTGCACATTTTTAACCAAGTGCTGCAGTTCTGTTGTAAACCTCACCATATCTTTGCTAAGGCAAGAGGCAGAACATAAGTAAGCATTATAAGATATATTTGTATTTTCTCTCTAAACATACGCAGAGCCAGAAAGAGGTTGGGTTAGGATTGGGTGCACAAGAAGTTAATGTAAGACAACATTATTTATAAACAAATTCTCCGAGGAATGATAAAAAAAAAAATTCTAACACAAGACTTAAATTCTTGCCTTATTTTCCTTAAACACTTTCAGGATTTTTAATTACTTCTTCAGAGAAACTGCCAGTGTCACATGTAAACCTCTGCAACAGTTTAGCTAAGTGCTATGCAGGGAAAATACCCGGTGCCAGCTTGCACTTTGCTGCTGCTGCTGGGCTCAGCCCAGTGTGGGCTCCATAGGGGAACTGGATTACAGATAAACTTCAAAGTGAAAGAGTTTGGTGGCAACTTGAAGAGCTGGTGCCCGTGAGCCATGCTGATAGAGAGCACTGCTGCAAACTGCTGTGCAGGAAAGGTGGGAAGACACTTCCATTATGAGTTGTAGGGAACCCCAGGGGTTTTTGTGTTCCTCGGGCACTGACACCACCCTGCAGCCACAGAACATTTCTGTGGGTGTTTGGTGAATAACTGAGTCCCTTTGGTCTGTGCAAAGTTTTGCACTTCTGCCCTCAAACATAAAGCAGAGCTTCACACCTCCTCAACCCAGCCAGCCTGGGTAGTTGACAGAGACTGCGACTCCTTTCCTGCATCACTGGAGATAGCTTGCCTGTACATCAGAGATTACTGCAAAGTCCAGATCAGACCATTCTTGTTTGGGGAGAAAATGAGAAAGTACAAAAGGTGACTGCGGGTTATGTTTATAGACGTACTGTGCAATGGCAAAGCAGAGCAGAAACTAGAGAATGCAGAAGGGCACCAAGAAATACCAGTTCCATGCGGATTTCGTATGTCACCTACCTGCGAATGATCTGCACAGAGAGGGGGGTACGAGCTGGCTGCAGCCATGTCCAGGCTGTGACAACAGTACACATTTAAAGTGCCTTTGGAAATCAAACCAGTACTTGAATTCTAGATTTAAAGACCATGTCTTGATGCTTATAATCTGGAAAGAGTAAGGAAAATTTTACAAGCAACTGTAACTCAAGCATTTCCTTTTCATGCCTAGTTTTGCACTCGTGATTATGGTTTTGACACAGATGCACATGTATAATTGATGCACTGATAAAATACTTACTTGTGTAACACACAACGCTCTGTGACATTCGCCAGAAAATTTTGGGGAGGAAATCCTGACTGCTCGGTGCTGCCTTCATACAACCTTCCTGTCCTTTGCTCTCTCTGTACAGTGTAGAAAGCACAGGGAACATCCTGTGCCATCAGCTGCACATCTGACAGCACAGATGCTTCTTGCTTACTGCCCCACGTGCTTCAGGCTCATTTCTGCTATTCACAAATATATACACTGCATTGTTAGATGTAATTTCATGGTGAAAAAATAGAATTTACCTTGTCTCTGTCTGCTGTTGCACTGTACACTGTTCTTTTTCTGCTTAGTACACAAAGAGTGCATATGTGCATTTAATATGGTATTTTGTCTCTGGTTTTGAGATAGCCTGCTACTTCTAGCTAAGGAGCTCTGAATGTCTGCACTGGCTCTCTTACAATAACTCCTCTTACAGTAGGGTCAGTGGATTGTTACTATTGACCTCAAAAGAGTTTAACCCTAGCTAATAATTTTGAATTGAGTACCTCTTATTTTTCTGATAGAAACAGTATATCTTGATATTCTTGGCAATGCTTTAGCCATTTGTTGTGACTCTTGACGCAGCCTGTGATTGGGATTATGAAGGCTTGGAAGGAGGGAATGGAAAAACTCTTGAGCTTCTGGTTTGGGATCTATCTGAAATGCATTGATGGATGCTGATAGCCTGTAGGCACTCAGTTATAACAACACACCCACTACCACTGAGACGTCTATAAATAAAAGTATACTGACCTTTGCTCTTCCACATCCAGCTCATTTCAAAGAGGTCAAATTATAGTCCTATTATACTGGTGTTTCTACACCAAGTGTTATTCTCAAATAGTTTTTAAGATTAAAAGAAAATTTTTCCTGTAGATGGAAATGCCACTAACTTGGAAAGCAGGTTTCATTATCTACCTATAATCAGTTTTTCAATTATTACACGTTTGTATGGAGAGGTTTACCTTTGCCAGTGTAAGCTAGCAGTGAGCCATTTGCAATCAATAACACCCAATTCTGAGCTATAACCCATATGCTGCTGAGCACCAGCTGTCTGCCCACTTCTGCTGTGCATTGTAAATGCTTTCTGGCCTCTGCAGCTGTTCTGAGGAAGATAACTTCATCAATACATATTCTGTATACATTTGCACCCTCCCAAGTCTCTCAGTTTTTCCAACCTGCGTGGTAGATCTCCCTGTTCCCTGCTCAACTTGCTTCTAACCAAGCATCTCAGACAAGATATAAAGTCTCTTCCCAACTGGAGGTCACATTGTTGTACAGCGAGAGCCTCACTAACACCAGGAGTGATTTCTTATTGGCTGGAGATTTTGATCTGGTAACGTTATTTGTGTTGGTAGCTTGCTCACATGTCAGATTGGTGCAAGACACTGAACAAGGAACACAGTGTTCTGTTCCTATTTATGTTTCTTTCTATAGTTCGTTCCCTCAAAGTCTCATGTTATTAACCTTCCCTGTCAGACAAATGACAGGAATTTCAGGTCATTTATACCAGCCTCATACACCTCAGGAGTTCTTAGATGAGCTTAAAATCTTATGGAAAGCTGACATATAAACATACCTATGTGTAATACATGTAGGTACATCAAAACAGACATTTGTTGGATGGCTCCAGTCACAATTTAGGATCTCCAGCCATCAGCAAAACACCTGAAGTTATACTTGCTTTAACTGCATTACTTGTGCTTTACTAGATGTAAGATCTTGTGCTTTTGTTTTGGAGTGACACTCATGAAAGACAGGCTTGATTCTTCCTCACCAGAGTCTCTGCCAAAGGGACACCTACATTTCATGGGTGAGGAGCATGCTTGGCAGCTCTGTACTGCAGAGGCCCAGTCTTCTACAAATCCTCCCAGCAGGGTCTCTGCTGGGACCAGTGGCATTGCACACACCTGGAAGGACGAAGAACAAAGAAATTTGCAGAGAAAAATCTGCAAAGCAAATGCCTAAATTTTTGGGTTGTATATGCACAATCTCCATCTGGGCTTTCTTTGGACTAAGGAACAGCAGCCTTCGCCCTTTGTCAGAGCAATTCCACTTATGGCCAGGGCTGGGATAGCACCTACTTCCTTTGCCATTGGCTGTGAAGCCCTATCACGCTGATGCCTGTATATTGACTGCAGTGATCGTAACAACCTGCATGCAGGACAACAAAGAGGAAGCAAGCTGAGGCAGGTTACACACTTGGGTGCACAAGATGTTAATGTAAGACAACATTATTTATAAATTCTCTGAGGAATTATAAAATAAACTTTTCTAACACAAGACTTAAATTCTTGCCATATTTTCCTTAAACAATTTCAGGATTTTTAATTACTTCTTCAGAGAAACTGCCAGTGTCACCTGTAAGCCTCTGTGATAGTTTAGCTAAGTGATATGAAGGGAAGACAGACCTACTTAGCCAGAGGCTGACATTTTTACGTCTCTACTTTCCAGCACACAAACATGCTCCAAACATGGAATAGTTTCCACTGTTCCCTTCTCCACACACACTGTTTTCCAAACCACTCACCTTAGGTGAAAAGCTTCATGTCTGCCCCTACTAGAAGGTCAGCTTGTTTTGAAACATGAATAAAAGTCTTTCAGTTGTCTAATATGTAGGGCAGCAAATGAATTAGCTTTTATATCTGAGGGTACTTTACCTTACCATTGTCACAATTATTTGTGCACATCCACCTTCCCCAAAATCTACAGTTCAGTTGTGACTCTTGACGCAGCCTGTGATTGGGATTATGAAGGCTTGGAAGGAGGGAATGGAAAAACTCTTGAGCTTCTGGTTTGGGATCTATCTGAAATGCATTGATGGATGCTGATAGCCTGTAGGCACTCAGTTATAACAACACACCCACTACCACTGAGACGTCTATAAATAAAAGTACACTGACCTTTGCTCTTCCACATCCAGCTCATTTCAAAGAGGTCAAATTATAGTCCTATTATACTGGTGTTTCTACACCAAGTGTTATTCTCAAATAGTTTTTAAGATTAAAAGAAAATTTTTCCTGTAGATGGAAATGCCACTAACTTGGAAAGCAGGTTTCATTATCTACCTATAATCAGTTTTTCAATTATTACACGTTTGTATGGAGAGGTTTACCTTTGCCAGTGTAAGCTAGCAGTGAGCCATTTGCAATCAATAACACCCAATTCTGAGCTATAACCCATATGCTGCTGAGCACCAGCTGTCTGCCCACTTCTGCTGTGCATTGTAAATGCTTTCTGGCCTCTGCAGCTGTTCTGAGGAAGATAACTTCATCAATACATATTCTGTATACATTTGCACCCTCCCAAGTCTCTCAGTTTTTCCAACCTGCGTGGTAGATCTCCCTGTTCCCTGCTCAACTTGCTTCTAACCAAGCATCTCAGACAAGATATAAAGTCTCTTCCCAACTGGAGGTCACATTGTTGTACAGCGAGAGCCTCACTAACACCAGGAGTGATTTCTTATTGGCTGGAGATTTTGATCTGGTAACGTTATTTGTGTTGGTAGCTTGCTCACATGTCAGATTGGTGCAAGACACTGAACAAGGAACACAGTGTTCTGTTCCTATTTATGTTTCTTTCTATAGTTCGTTCCCTCAAAGTCTCATGTTATTAACCTTCCCTGTCAGACAAATGACAGGAATTTCAGGTCATTTATACCAGCCTCATACACCTCAGGAGTTCTTAGATGAGCTTAAAATCTTATGGAAAGCTGACATATAAACATACCTATGTGTAATACATGTAGGTACATCAAAACAGACATTTGTTGGATGGCTCCAGTCACAATTTAGGATCTCCAGCCATCAGCAAAACACCTGAAGTTATACTTGCTTTAACTGCATTACTTGTGCTTTACTAGATGTAAGATCTTGTGCTTTTGTTTTGGAGTGACACTCGTGAAAGACAGACTTGATTCTTCCTCACCAGAGTCTCTGCCAAAGGGACACCTACATTTCATGGGTGAGGAGCATGCTTGGCAGCTCTGTACTGCAGAGGCCCAGTCTTCTACAAATCCTCCCAGCAGGGTCTCTGCTGGGACCAGTGGCATTGCACACACCTGGAAGGACGAAGAACAAAGAAATTTGCAGAGAAAAATCTGCAAAGCAAATGCCTAAATTTTTTGGTTGTATATGCACAATCTCCATCTGGGCTTTCTTTGGACTAAGGAACAGCAGCCTTCGCCCTTTGTCAGAGCAATTCCACTTATGGCCAGGGCTGGGATAGCACCTACTTCCTTTGCCATTGGCTGTGAAGCCCTATCACGCTGATGCCTGTATATTGACTGCAGTGATCGTAACAACCTGCATGCAGGACAACAAAGAGGAAGTAAGCTGAGGCAGGTTACACACTTGGGTGCACAAGATGTTAATGTAAGACAACATTATTTATAAATTCTCTGAGGAATTATAAAATAAACTTTTCTAACACAAGACTTAAATTCTTGCCATATTTTCCTTAAACAATTTCAGGATTTTTAATTACTTCTTCAGAGAAACTGCCAGTGTCACCTGTAAGCCTCTGTGATAGTTTAGCTAAGTGATATGAAGGGAAGACAGACCTACTTAGCCAGAGGCTGACATTTTTACGTCTCTACTTTCCAGCACACAAACATGCTCCAAACATGGAATAGTTTCCACTGTTCCCTTCTCCACACACACTGTTTTCCAAACCACTCACCTTAGGTGAAAAGCTTCATGTCTGCCCCTACTAGAAGGTCAGCTTGTTTTGAAACATGAATAAAAGTCTTTCAGTTGTCTAATATGTAGGGCAGCAAATGAATTAGCTTTTATATCTGAGGGTACTTTACCTTACCATTGTCACAATTATTTGTGCACATCCACCTTCCCCAAAATCTACAGTTCATTTTTTGAAAGAGACTTTTGCAGACTAGTAAACAGAACTATCCTCAAATAATTTAAATATGTAACAGGGAAATTAGGTTTCCTGTTGCTACATTGTATGATTATTTTTATTTATTTAGCAAAAACTATTTTAGTCCTGTACTTTTTGTGCCATTACCAGATGGCAATTTACGTGTGTATGCTGACATTTGCATACTTTCCATGAAGGAGACTAACATGTTTCAGGGAAACAAAATACAAAGTCCAGGAAGAGAAAACTTTTCATACAGGGGATGAAGGAAATGACAGTGCCAAGGTTAACTGGGGTAGTATTTCCCATTATGCCACACAGGGCTGGCTTCCCAGTTCTGGGTGCATTAATTCTGGCATGTACCCTCTAAGCCCTACATTTTCACCAAACTGGTGTGTTTTGGCCAGGTATTTCTGCACAAACTACAGTTTCTCTATAGTCTGTCAGCAGAACAAGTACTAACAGATGCCACACCAGTAAGACTTGTCTCTCAAGACATTAATGAAAAATTCTTCTGTACAGACCACTATTTTCCAGCCATTCCCCAGCTGATTAAAAGATGAAGAACTCCTCTCCCCCTGAGAGGAGTTCAAAAGAAAGTAAAAAAAGCCCATGACAAACCAAACAAAAACAGACTGAGAGGTTTGCCTCATGAGTTATCATACCCTTTCCAAACACCTAAAGCATTATTTTTTCCCCTACATTTACCCAATATCCAAGTTCAGGCTCATGATCCCATTAATCAGGACAATCCCACTGAGCCAGGTCATACAGAGTCAAACATGTGTGATACAGAACATGGAAAAGCAATAACATCATGTTCCATAGTCTACAAATCTTTAAGTGATTCATGAAGTGCTGAAGTGATCTTTAAGTGATTCATGAAGGCTATAAAGGAGATGCACACTTCCAGTTTCCCACTCCACCTATCCACCTCCTCTCAGCCTTCTTGCCCAGGTTCTGCTTCTGAACTTGGTCAGGCCCTTCCATTTTAACTCATGGAAATAGTAGAAAAATATCCAGAAAAAGTTGGACACGTTTTATACTATGTTAGAAAGATAAGTTAGCTCAGTTGTGGTTCAGAACTGGTTCAAGGATGGGGCAGGAAGGCACAGCCAAGCATGAGCAGAGTAAAGGGCAGAGGAAGGAAGAGGTAGGGCAAGGAAGAAGAAGAAGCAGCAATACAAGTTGTCACATTGCCTAGACTGCCACAGTAAACACCACTGAATACCTAAAATATTTAACCCTGGCCCTCAAGATACACCTTGGCTGGAATGTGAAGACTAACAAGGAAATATAAGAAACAATGAGACTTGGTGGCATAACAACAGTAACCTGAAAAACCTTCAAATGTCTAATTATAAGATAGCGCAGTAACAGGTGGAAAAATCTTGAGACACAGAATCAGTTTTAAACTGCAGTGCAGCTATCTTCTACTTCCAACTTCCTCCTATTTCTGTGATTACACTTTGATAATTCTGATAATTTATTGCACTGCCTCTATGAAAGTTACCTACGTTAGATTTTTTTGTCATTTATCTTCCATTTCCCACAGAGACCTCATTTGACATTACTTACCAAAGCTCTTTTTCTAGGAGAAGACCGTTTGAATAATGGCTTCAATGGCAATAAATTTTCATTCAGACACACTACCACAAGTTCACACCATTATAGTATTTTCAGTTGCCCCAGTTATACAGAAACTTGAAGGGAGAAGAGATGAAAATAAGAAGGCTGGACACTATAAATACAGTACCTTCATATATGCAAACTGTACCTCAGACAGCCTCCACTCATGGAAAGATAAACTCTCTTGACTCACATTAGCTTGGCATACTCAGTCCAGAAGGTTCTTGCAGTGCATCACTGATAACTGCCTAGCGCAGGCAGTCTTTACTCCTAAGCCCAGCCATCATGAATCTCAGACCCTGGATGCAAGAGAGAAAGCCTGGAGGAAGGAAGACTCTCCATGGGTCACTGAGGATTGGGTTAGAGATCAGTTAGGTAAACTGAATGTACACAAATCTATGGGCCCCAACGGGATGCATCCATGTGTGCTGAGAAAACTGGCTGATTCTCCTCCCCCTCTACTCTGCCCTTGTAAGACCACATCTGGAGTATTGTGTCCAGTTCTGGTCTCCCCAGTTCAAAAGGGACAGGGATTTACTTGAGAGAGTCCAACAGAGAGCTACAAGGATGATTAAGGGACTGGAACCTGCCTTATGAGAAAAGGCTGAGAGACCTGGGGCTGTTTAGACTGGAGAAGTCTGAGAGGGGATCTTATTAACGTATATAAGTATCTGAAGGGTGGGTGTCCAGAAGGAGAGGCCAATTTCTTTTCACTTGTGCCCTGCGATAGGACAAGGGGCAATGGATGCAAACTAGAACACCAGAAGTTCCACCTCAACTTGAGGAAAAACTTGTTTACTGTGAGGGTTACAGAGCACTGGAACAGGCTGCCCAGAGAGGTTGTGGAGTCTCCTTCCCTGGAGACTTTCAAGACCCCTATGGATGTCTTTCTGTGTGACCTGCCCTACATTCTGTGATGGTCCTGCTCTGGCAGGGAGGTTGGACTCAATATGCAGACATTCCTTTCAACCCCTAACATTCTGTGATTCTGTGATTATTAAGTTACACACACATTTAACAGCTCAGAAATCTAGAGCTGGAGAAAGATCAGAAGCAGAGAGGCTAACAGGAAAGATGTTTAGGAAGGTGCCTTCTCCTGTATTACCAGCACAGCTGACGAATTACATGTTTTTTTAACACTTTTAAGTCACATGGAGCTGTAGTACCAAACAGAAACTGTTCATCTCTGGACTGAAAAATGTATTGGTGGAAATGAACAAAATAATTGACAATACACATAAGGTTATATCCATGACATACTGGAGAAAAACAACTAAAGATATATATGTTGATGACACAAGGTCAGAGTATAAAGCTGAATCTTTAACCTTTAATACTTACCTGGTTACTGCCTGCCATCTTTTCTCCACACTTCTAGTACAG
This sequence comes from Chaetura pelagica, assembly GCF_000747805.2. Lineage (NCBI taxonomy): Eukaryota > Metazoa > Chordata > Aves > Apodiformes > Apodidae > Chaetura > Chaetura pelagica. The sequence continues at coordinate 1,608,537 of NW_009953647.1, forward strand.
AACACCAGAAATATTCACTGTTACTGTTTTTACCACTCCTTCCTTTCAGCTGTTTACCACCTCATAAATGAGAAAGGCAACCAAGGACTCAAATACTCCAAGTTCTGTTCCATAAGAAACCGTGGGATTTTGGAGAACTCTGTGTTTTTATACCTTTTAGTTTCCTCATTAGTAATTTTAAAAAATTATTATTATTATTTTTTAAATTTTATTTTTTTTTTACCTTTCTGGCCCGTTTTCTCAATTTCATTTACAACTTCTGTATAGTAGGTGGGAGGTCAAATGAATCTCAGATACAGCAAAGCATTCAATCTCACTGCATTACAGTAGAAAAAAGTCCTTATGACCTCCATCGGGGCAGAGTCACTTCACATTTATTACACCACTATAGTTTATTTTTCATAGTTATTACAGCTTTCTTGCACACCTTGTAGATGAAAATCTCATTTATTTTATGCTTTAGGATGCATTATGCTTTTTTCCACTATCACATTTCAAATTAATGTCCCAAATGTAACTCCATCTCTTCATCTATTGGTACAGGCCAATAGACTTCTGAAATCTCAGAAATCTGGGTTTATTAAAAAAAAAAAAAAAAAGCAATAGTGGAAAAAGAGACAGAGAACAAAAAATTATACTAAACTACAGCTGGTGTAAAACTTAGATGCTGGCAGAAGAATACTGACTGTACTTGCACCACTGACTAAAATTTGGGGGTATTGCCCTTTTCAACCACTCAGCTCAGACAGTTGGCAAGTCTTTAGAAGAACAGACTTTTACTTCTCTACAAAATCTAAGCAAAATGCTGAAGTGTTTGTCTTTGTGGTTACAACAACATGATTTCTTTTAAAAGAATATCACTCATCCTATAAACAAGGAACTCGAGCATTTATAATAATATAATTCAAATAGAACCTGCACAGCTTAAAATTGGATTTAAAAAGTCTGGCTTGAAGCGCTTAATGAAAGATGGAAAATAACGCAGTCAACAAAGAAACATTATACTTCACAAGGGAAATGTTCTAATCTATTCTTAACTCACTTTTATCAATAATCCCCATAGCTGGCTTCTGGCCATCCCAGATGAATAATTTAGAGCCAGGAAAAAAAGCAATTTGGACAGACATTATCCACATCTGTAATTCATCTGCCTTGCTGTATTAAGTCATTCACCTGTTAAAAACTAATTTACTAGTATATAGACGAATAAGCTTAAAGGTTACACAGCTAAAAATAGCACTGCCTCCAGGATTTTCTATACTGTGAAATACATAAATTACCCTTGCTATAAAAAGGCACTGGTGTGTATTTCTAGAAGCAGACATTTCAAAGTTCAATCAGGGGTTACATTTTGCAAATACAGCTTAAATAACTTTGCAGCATATATAAAGGTATGCATTCTGTTTTAAAATATACTTTATTATGGTGTTTATTCAGCAAAAAAGCTCTCAGGCTCACCATATGTAACCAGTAGCACATACCTAAAACTGACAAAATGATGAGGTTTTGTGTTTTTCTTGATTTTTAAAATTATTTAAATGCTCTATGGCTGATCCAATTAAAACCTGCAAATTTCCTTTCTGCAAATTTCTGCCTAAATATTCTTCTTCTTTCTTGAGAAGGGTGACAGGGCTGCTACAGCTCCTTCTTCCCTCACTGACTCCCCAGCTGGAGCCTGTACCTGCACTCCTCATGTCCCCTTACTGCAGATTGTGCTCCTGATCACTTGCAACACAAGGGAGCCATTACAATAGTCAGCCAATGTCCATCCCCCACCAAGTTTCCAGTCCAAGCTCTCTAGGGTTCTCTTGGCTTTATTCCATCTTGAGCATCATAAGTAAAACCATTTGCAGAGCTGCACATGTGCATCACAGCCTCTGTGTTGCTCTTGCTACAGCCCTGGCAGGGTCTAACACAGCACATATTTTTTGTCATTATATACAAGATGGAAAAAATGCTCTTTGACTCTCAGGAGCCTGAGATGACTTTTACTGGCCTGAAAGAGACATACACACACAAAACTGGCTCTGGAAGTCACTGAGATATAAAGTTGACTCTACAGCTTACGTCTCCAGTTGCCAGGACACCACCCTTTGATGCCACCCAGTGGGGCCTCACTAGAAAGGACTGAATTTGTCTACATACAGTCATTGTCTTGCAGAGTCTTTCTGCTAATGAAAACACAACAGAAAAGCCAATGTGGTGAAACGCCAGCCACATTAAATAGAAAATGTGCAGCCAGTGAGCTCCTGTCCAGAAAAGACATTATCAAAACAAAAATGAAAAATTGAAGTTCCAGTGTGAACAATATGTCAAGTATTGTCAGAAACAGGGAGAGTTTCTGCTCCTACCAAGCAGATGGAAATTATTCTATTGCATCAAGACGAAGCAGAGCTCCTGCCCAGGAGCTGACTGCACAACTACATCCTTCTGCCAGAGCTGAGCCTTTCAACCACCCCCCCATGCAAAGCAGCTTTCAGGAAGAAGGCTTGATACTGCTGCTATTTTTACTATTGCTCCCTACTTCTCCTGTCCAGAGATGCAAACACAAGGACAACTCGTTCCATGAAAAAACAAGAGACTTCCTCCGATAAACAGGATGTTGGATTTTCTTTGGGATCACACTCACACCTGTTCTCTTTATGGCTGTGTAAACATCCTCGACTCCTTGCAGATCCTTTTACATACCATACACATAACACATCTTCCTCCTGCTACGTTCATGGCTGGGCTGCAGTGGGAGCAGTTGGTGTGTCATTCAAGTGCTCCTGTTGTTCGTGGGCCACATTCATCACCCATCTCATTTATGGCACCGTGGCAGAACAGCAGAAAGACAAATATGTGAATCCATTCACAAACATTACGAAGAAATACTAGTGTTCCTTTTAGCAGAACAAATATTGAGAAAAGACCTGTCAAATCACAAGATCAGCTGGCATCCTGGCCTACAGAATTACTTATATTTATTTTCTCTTGTCTTATCTAACTTGATTAACTAGCATTCAGGATATAAGCATACACTCATGTTTATCTTTCCAAATTCAGAACCATGACTGGAATAAGCACCTACTGGAGTGAAATTCCATGCAAGTCAGTGGTATCCAACCATGCTCCTACACGTGGGCTGGGTTATCTTTTGTTTTGACTATTTAGATCACATCCTTGAGCTGTGCTGTAGCTGCACTGAAGAGCAGCAATACCCATGCTGCCCTTCAGACACAGGGTCTGGGTGCTCCAGCCTCTGCCTGCAGCAGGATGCTTTGGGTTACCACCCTCCCAATGCTTCTGAGCAAACAAGCAGCAAGCAAGTGACCTTTGTCACTTGAAGATGCTCCAGTCAGTGTCCTTCTCCATTTCTTCCCTTCCCCACTCTTCTGGGTCCATGCTCTTCATCCAGTTTTCATAACTTCTTTGCTTCCTGTCCTCCCAGATTCATACAGGCTTCCAGTTGCTTGTGTGCCCCTCTTCCCATCCTCTGCACCCAAGGACCAATCAATTTCGCAGGACGAGCCTTGGCTGCTTTCTCCAGAGAAATCTATCTGCAGCATGTCAGCAGAAGCAGGCAGACGTGAGCCAACAACACCTCACGAGCGGCAATTGACTTTCAGCTTCGCATCATTTAAATCTGAAGCTTGAATGCTCATGTAGCATCTATATGGAGCTGAAACTTTTAGGCTTTGCACATATCCAATTTATGAGCTAAAGAAAACTAAAGAAGATTAATCTATCTAGTTCTTTAGTTACAGCAGCCTGTGTTTAGAAGCACTCTGCCAGCCAGTGGGAGTTCGTTTCAGAGATGTAAATGCAAACCATCATACCATGGCTTCTGAAAAACAAATGGTCCTTCATTGCCAGCAATCTGGAAATGAAGTAATGAAACAATGAACAGAGGTGTTCAATGGCTCTTCTAGAGTTATTACTCTTGTGATTCAGACCTTAAATTTGGCTTCAGAATTTTCTTCTACGATCAAAGAGAGTTCCAATATATGTAACAAATAATAGACTTCATCTTAAAACATTTATCAACTTAATAAACAAAAGACAGGGAGAGAGACAGGAAATCAATACACTCATTTTAGAAATAGCATCAAGAACAATGATCTGAGGAAGAATAATAACAGGAAACAGAGAAGATAAAGCACACTATAGTAATTTTAGACAGAAAGGAGACAATGACATTTTTCTAAACTAGTAGTGAAGCTACAGTGAAGGCAACCTGGATTATTAATAGTACGGAACAAAAGAGAGCAAGAAATATCAGAACTTTTCAAGCTGAGGGAGAGAAGGGAAATTAAACTTTACAGTTTTTTCTACAGTAACTAATGCTCCTGTGAGTGAGACACCACTCGTTCCTCATCAGTCTTTATGAGCGTCCCTCTTGCTGATGTCACAGCTAGAAGATGACAGCTGAAGAAAAACTTCACCTAATATCAGGGCTATTGGCACGAAATCACAGGGTAAGAGAAGAGAACTTGTAATTGAGCATTTCCTAGTGAGACTGATGAGATAAAGATGCTGAAGAACTTAGTTTTGACAGTTTTCAAAATTATTGTACCAACAGAGGGAGATCTCAAATACAATAATATGGGGAGGGGAAAAGAAAAAAAGAAAAGGAAAAAAAAAGAAAAACAACAAAAAAAATTTAACTTGAGTCCCAAGCAGCAGAAGAAAAAAATACCTGTAGAAGTTACTTTCCTCAACTCTGGTTGCCTTGATGTTGTTAGAAATGGCTGACAATAAGCTCCATAGCCAGCTTGTCTTTGAGAAGAACCAGTCCAGGGTTTAATGAGCTGTTAAACATTAAAGAACAGAGTTCATGTCACTTTTCCTTTTTTTGAGAATATTTTACCAGATTATAAAGCATTCCTCTAACTACACACTTGTCTCCCCCCATTCCATTCCCATTTACTTCAATCAAACATTGAATTATGATAGTTGGAGACATTTACTACTACCCTGCAATGCACAAGAAAAAATTATAAACAAGGCAATGTGCAAAATCAGAGAGATGCAGAAGGAGCAATGGTGGCCAAAATAAGGAGCACATTGTAATGCTTCTTGTGACTTAAGAATTCTTAATTATTCCACTAGATCAAACTTGGGCAACCCTACTTCCCACTATACTTAGTGACTTGCTCCACTCAGCACCTGGATACTTCACTGAAATCCCCTATCAAAACTTATGAAAATCTATTTTTAATACACACTGTAACCATCCAGTTCTCAGACATTTCATGGATATTTCATTACATTCTCTGTTTTCCAAAATTATTCATTCTTCCTTCAGAGTCATTTTTGAAGAACACAAAATGCAGAGATAATGCAATATTTTCCTCCCTCCAGGAATTTTCACAATACTTTTCTTATTCCTTTTCAGAGGACGTTATAAATATGTATAATGACATTTCTACTCTTCTTCAGCCATACCATCAGCTGCTTTTAATAAGCATAGTTCCAGTTCTGTTTCCAGTTCTAGTGAGTTCTTTCTCACTGAAATTAGTGGAATGATACAGATATGCATTCGATTAAGATTTGGCTCAATTACATAAATAAGCTAATGTCTGCAGCAAGAAATGATTTTTTATTATTTTTAAACGGTAGGAGAAACAATGGTTAATTTATCTGTTTAAAGAAGTTTAAGGATAGCATAAATAGGAAGAGCACTGAAAGATAATCACATGTGAATACAGTAATTTAAAAGGGAGGTAGAAATCTTTTGAATCAACTAGCGATGCTTAAAAAAATAGGCAGTTTTCTCCCCAAAACACCTCTTTCCCCCCAGGACCAGTGGAAGACTGGACATATATGTTTCAGGCCAGTATGGTCTAAATCTGAGATCGTGGCTGATATCAGTTTCAAATATTTTAATAAAGCAAATTGGATACATTTTGGTAGTTCTCCTAACCTTAGACTTGACGGGAAAGAGGATATAAAGGAGTAGGTGTCAGCTGGCACTCTAGTCTTCTGTCCCCTCTGAGTGCAGGATCCCCAAGAAGTGCTCAGGATGGGAGACTTTTATTTACCTGCCACTACATCAGCTCCTCCAGCAGGTTCCCAGAGGACGTAAGGGCTTCTTTTGGATGTTGTCTACATGCTGCAAAATTAAATGGGCTCTGATGAATGGAATAAGCAGAAAGGAGAATCTATCAAAGCCTCTCTTGTGTGGGAGTGAAGTTTTGCCCAACTTCATACTACTAAATAAAAAATTCTATTTGGACTCACTGCAGAGCTTTCTTTTAAGATTAGTGAAGAGAAAGAGACATTTCAAAGTTGTTTACTCTGCTGTAATTGCAAAGATATTTAAAATACAGCATGTGAATGACAGTCCAAATGAATCTACATTTCTGCAGTAAGTCAGTGCACTGCTAGGCACGTGGCTCAGGAGCAGCACTTGTGCATCTAAAAGTGGGTAAGAGTAATCCCAACTCTTTGTTTTTCACTGAAAGTAGTTGTCCAAATGCAAAGGGAATGGCCTAACTTCAAGTTTTGTCGCTACCACAGCTGGTATTCATTTATATGCCAAAAGGAATGGCAGCCTCCCAGCTGTCCAGGAACATTCAGGGAAACTCATAAATTTGTTCCCACTGCAGCCACCTGGGCAGCACAGACCTGCAGGATGCTCAGCACAGGTCTCTGCCAGATTCTTGTTTGCAAGCCTTGCTTAAAGAATGCTCATAGCTATTTTTAAAGCCTAGAAAACAGGCCTAACAAGGAAAGACAATTAAACTACTCTATATTTGGAGACATACTTGCTGACAATGGATCTTGGCTTCCCTTGCCTTCATGCCTTTCTGAGCCAAGATTCAATACTTTATCCTCATCTTCAAACTGAAAGACCCAGACCAGCTGTGTTTGATGCACATGTGATTTGTATGACTGATCTATTTAAATATACTGACAAATTCCTGTGTTAGTTCTCCTTTACTGCTTCTTCTCCCTCCACTCTCCTTGAGGCAAGAAATAAAAATGTCAACCAATTGAACAGTCTATTCAATCTCATTATACAAAGTCCTGATGGGGTATAATGTTTTGGCTGAGTAAAGACTTTTTAGTACAACCTTTCTTCTACAGGATTAACTTCCACACTGATTTAATGTAAATAATAGGAGATCTGAAAACTATAGAGGCGTGGGGTTTTTTTCTTGCTTTGTCATCAGGAATGGTCACATCATGGTATGTTCTGAGACCAAGAGAAAAAAAAAAAAGGTATATTTTGTACAAAACCATGACATTCGTTCATTTCAGTGAAAAAACAAATAGTCCCTGTTTTGTCCCCCAGATATATATATATATATGCAGGTTTTAGTTATTGATCTTTAAGCAAACCCAGAGCTTCCATTTCTAACATCGTAACTTCAAAGGTGCTGAAGCTATTGCTAGGTCAGTGGAGCTGGTAGTCTCAGCAACCCCATCTTAAAATAATCACTGACCAATAATCTCCAATCAGCAAGTTAATAAATGTCCTACAATATAGAGAATGTCAGTGAAGAGATCATCACTAATACTTCAGATTTATATAGCAGATATTTTTTAGAAATTGTTGGTCATTTAACATCTACTAATTTTAAACTTGACAATTAAAGATTTCAGTATGTCCTACCACTGCACATATTTTATATTTTAATAAAATTCACATTAATTTAATAGGCAAATTTTAAAAATCCTTATTTTCCCTTTCTGGATGACAGATGACTGTTCTGCACAGGACAAAAATGTTAGCTTTTTTTCAGGTTTTCTGCACAAATCTAAGGATTTGGTGTAAAGCATAGGAACACAGGTTACAGTGTCCCAACACAGTGGGACATGAATGAAGAAGCCAAAATCAGTCCTTTGAGGGAAAGGCTTGCTTGTTTACTATATAAAAAAACCCAAACAAACAAGGAACAAAACGTGAGTACATTAAAATTAGAAGTGAGATGCATGTTTTCAATAATGAGTGCTAAAACTTACTGGAAAAAAATATTGACAAGAAACTGCGAGTGCTTTCTGCACAGATTTCTTCAGGTTAAGACTGGAAGAATATCTATGGGCCTGGGAACAGGTTGCATTTCGAGTTAGGAGAAAAGTACCTTACTGGTGTAACAGTGAGATCCTCAAGAGCTGTTATGTACATCCAGTTGAGAATACTGGGAAAAATTGTGGTAGCAAGATTGAAAATGCAGAAGCCTGCAAAACTGTGAATATCCACTCTCAAACAAGCTGAACAGACTAGAGTCCTAGACTCATAAACCAGTGGTATAGCCAGGAGATCCTGCTTCTTCTACCTCATTATTCTTATCAAAGCTAAATTTGCGTTGGATACAGTAGCTAGGGAAAACATAGTGAGAGCTGATCCACAGGGATCAGGTTGGTGGTACTCAGGGCATTTTAATGTTTACATTTATCTCCTAGTAAGGTTAATCCAAATTTTCACAGTGGTCCCCTACAAGCAGAGTTGGTCTCTTAGGGAAGGACAGATATTTACTCATTACTTACTTCATCCTGTCCTTAAGGAGTATCTCTGTGCCTGCTTTCCGACCTGTTTTTTTCAGGCTGGACCTGAAATGGTTTGGTTGGGATGAATGCTTGTGAAAGATACACAAAGTCAACTTCTGTTTACTTGTTCTAACATTGTTTGTAGTTGCTGCTATATCTTCTACCCCACAACAACAAAAAGCTTGAATTTACTGATGGTGAAAAATCATTATCCCTTGCATATAAATGCTGTTAGTACCCTATGACATACTGTAAATCCTCTATAAATACTGACATTTGTGTGAGATACCAAAGAAGCAGTCACTATTTGTAAACAAGCTGATCATTGGAGAGGTCCATGCTGGAGCACCTTGCTGCTTCATGGAACTGACAGTACCATTAAACAAAAAACCACCAACCCTAAAAGCTCATTTCCCATGCAGTCAAGTATTTCCGTACAGTTTATCTGACATTTGTCAAGCACATAGAGCAAAACCGTACTCAGAGCCAGTAGAAAGAACATAACAGGAAGATACCTCAAGAAGTTTTACCAAAAAATGTTGCAAGCTCTGCAAACAGGGCAAGCAGAGATGGTGTAAGAGCTGCTTCCTCTGCAGGCTCTGAGCTCCCTCTCGGCACAGCCAGAGACAGCAGAACAGCCAGAGTCCTGTGCTGACCCCAAGGTGCTACCCACGCAGGCGAGGGCAACATGGCAATTGCATACAGAAATTCTACAACAATTGAATCAATGCAAGTGCTTCTTACCTCCAACCATGTGCAGGGTTTCTAAAAATCACATTCTCAAAATAATTAAGTGTCCTTGGACTAGTCTATAATTTGCAACCCAACAAACTGCAGTGACTGTCATTTGCAGCAATCCATTCTCATCTGTTGAAATGATCACTTTTACAGAGTTTTGATAGTTACTAGAAGATTGGTAGCATGATGCCTCATCTAAAAATCTTAGATCTTACATTTCCTTATTGAATGCATCAGAGGATCAATTACTAGTTCTATAGCACTTTTGCCACATCTTGTAAACATCTGATTCAAAAATAAATAAATAAAATATACTCTATAGTAATATGGCCTTTTCCTCTCTTCCTCTCTAGTCTCCAAATAGTACATGTTAGCAAAGTAGAAGATGGAAGTATAGCAAGAAGAGAAGAATTCAGGGCAAAATCAACAATCCTAAGCTTTTAAAGAGAACCTCATTCTTGAAAGGGTGAACAGTTAAACTGAGTTTCATTTTAGCCTTCTACATTTGGGCAAAACATTCGAGGCAGTCTGAATGCAATCTTTGCAGATGCAAAGTTCATAGCCATGACTGTCTGCAGAAATGTATTACAAGGTCGGTCATATTTGCTTTTGGACACAAATGGAAATGATTCCCATATGTATTCACTGGGCTCCTTGACAATGTTATGGAACAGATTGGGTTAGTCAGAAGATCATTCAGTGTGGTTCAGCTTTCCTCATATCCCTTGCAAAACAGGTATGTCTTCAGGAAATATTTGAAGACAGTGAATTTCTTCAAAGAACATAAGTCAATCAGTTTAACAAATAATTAAAAATAAAATCCCTCCCCCCTTAAACCAATCCTGGCAGTTACACATTAAAGCATTCAGCAAACACATTACCTCTAGCACACCAACTGATGACACCAAGCAAACACAAGACATTTCTGGACAGAGCTTTTTCTTTATCTGACCCTTAATGAGGCTTTGTATGTAGTCCCCTTCCTCTGCTCAGGTCTGATAACAACTTAGTTACCAAGGTGTTTCTTGAAGTAGGTTCAGCTATTCATGTCAAAGTATTTTAAGAATCTGTCTTTAATTTATTGTTGGAAGAAGCAAGACTGTTGAACTCTAAGGCTTTTGCACATTGTGGGAACACATCAGGCCTTGAAAACTTGGTCCACAGACCCCACAATAAGCATGACTCATGAAATGCTATTCTTTGCTCAGTATGCAATTAAAAAAGTATTTATAGCATCATAAAAACTATTAAGAAACTGTTTTTCTTTTGAAGTTTAGACATAATAAGGGAACAATAATTTGAGTAGGTTGTAGTACTTAGTTTCTTTGAACTGGGGCCACACTTCATATCTTGACAAAACCACCGGTTATAATGAAGGATACCAATTCCCCCAAATAATTCTGACATTAGTAAGTTTGCTGAGGTTTAATATCTGATTGTTTTTGGCTCAGAAGTGACCAAATAACTTTAAGTACATGAATAGAGGAACAATTTCTTTGCCTCAGGGCTCCCACTCCCAAGCCTCATGCTGGGTCTTTGCATACATCCTCCAATAGGTTCTTAAAAAAATGCTTTGGGTAGGATTTGCCAGGAGCCTTCAGCACAGTCATCAGTTTCCACTAAAGTTTGTAGCAAGAGCTGGGTAAACCCTCCACAGCAGAGAGTTATAACAAGTTGTACATTACATGACTATTACTGCTGCTATCAGTTGTGCTCCCAGAACTTAAATCACATAAGAAATAGCTCATCAGTGTTCATTTTGGCCCAGACTAAAGAGACAAAAAAAATGTCTTCCCAAAGATAATATTTGAGGCACAATGAGTTGTAACAAAATGTTCTAGAATGTCATTAGGTTTGTGGCAGACAGTTCCTCTCTGAACAAAATGCCTTTTTTCTGAAGCTGATTGCAAGGAGGACCACAAGGCATCATCTCACTGAAAATGAGAGGGAATTGGTTGTTTCACATGTAGCAATCAGAGGAGAAATGTATGTACAGTTCCAAACAATGTTGCACCTTGTAACTCAGGCTATAATATGTAGCCAAAAATTCATGAGCCTTTAAAGCCAGACTCTTTAGTTTCTTTTAGTTTCAAACCTACTCTGCTTAGGTTCAAGCCTGTTTCTCATACCTGCAGCCCAGTTACATTTTCAAGTTTAGTAATAGTTATTCAAGACTCAAATTTAAGACAAAATCTTCAATATGTGCAAAAGAAACCCCAAGCCAGGTGGGTGAAACGGAACATGGTAGAGCTCTATTCGGAAGCAGACACCATAAAGTAGATGAGAGACATGACAGAACACAAGTGAAGGAACTTGTATGCCACCTTCAGCACTTTCTTCACTTCCCAGGCTCTTGCAGACAAAGAGGAGTCCTCAACAGTAAAAGCAGTAAGAGAGTTTAGATGAAAGACTTAAAAACAGAAATGTAATTTCATTTTTGTCTTCCCTGCCTTCCTGGCACAGTGTGAATCCATGCAACATTCATAGACCCTGACAACAGCTTACCTTTCCCCTTATTAACAGAATATTGCTGTGAGATTTTGTATTTCTTACATTTTCATTCAGGGCAACAATATAGGAATCAAATGCAATAAAAAGCTGTTCCTAAAACGTACACTGAAACATGACCTGGGCTGAAGGAACAACTGTCGCACTTTGCACACAATTCAGAAGGGCATTTGGGTTCCTGCTGTCACCAGAAGTTGTATTTTAATCATTACAGAACATGATATGCCCAAGATAAGTATGCAAGAGCTGCACAACAGCCAGTATTTTTCCTTGGGTCATGTGAGGCAAAAAGTACTGTGGTTTCTTTTCTGTATCAGCTTTTATGCCAACACGCACTCAGAAAGCTGTCTGCCCTTTCTGTCCCCAGGATGCACTGCATCAATCGCTCGGATCCCACAAGTTCATTTTTAAAGAGCTTCTGTTCATTTATGTCTGCCTCATAAAAGTTCTTGTGTTGTTTTTCTCCCCACCCCCTCCAAGATTAATAAACATTCTGCTAAGAAAAAGCTTTAGCATCAATCAGATTTCATAACTGATTAGATGGGAGATAGTCTGGCTGCATTTCCAATGGGCCTCTTTCAACTGTTTTTGCTTCTAAAATTAGCTCCAGCTATTTCCTGAGAGACGTCTCAGGATGGAAGCAGAGACACCCACGATGCAGCCCATTCGAGCTGTGTCAGAAAGCACACTGAAAAGCTCATCAGGCTGTCTGAGAAAAGTGAGAAACTGCTCACCTTCCCACCCTCAGCAAGGACCCCAGCCTGTATTTGAGACCATGTCTGATGCAACAAAGGAAAGCCAGAAACTGCTGCCAAGGACAAAAGCCCTTTTCGTTACCTTCATCCCCTGTATAATCAGAGCTGCCATTACTCTTTATCCCAGGCCTCGTTTTCACTTAGTTTGCTGCTGAGCAGGGAACACAACAGCTCTGCCAAGCAACATCGACATTTCCTTGAGATGCCCCAGGTATGATAATGCAGCCACCTGAAAGGCAAAGGCAGCAATTCATAAAAATGTTTCCTCCCTTCAATACATAGAAAGATGCTCTACACAATTTTCAGGAGTTGTTGAATTTAGCCAATTTACTCAGTTCTGTGAAATTAAGTAGAGTAAATTTTGGAGCAAAGGACAAAGGTTTGATATCTACACTGTAAGTAATACCTCTACGTCAGAATCTGTATAGGTCCTACTTAGACAGGTTTCATCCTTCTGACAGTAGAAAAAAGATTGGACCGTGCTAAAAATAGGTTGCAGTTACTTTTACAAGGCACATCCATCTTCCCCCTTTTATCAGGTTTACTTTCTCCCACCAGTCAGCCTGTATTATGAAATATGAAACAAACATTTGCTTCAGGTTATGGTGCAGCAAGTCTCATGCAAGACATTTAACAGGAGACATTTAAAATGAGAAACTGACAAAACCATGTCCTGTTATGGACAGCTCTGAAAGGGCAGTCTGAGGATGGCTATTCAGAGTTAGATGCAGTTTCTAATAACTCGGTAGAAGAAAAACATTCTGACTGCTTTTTAAGTTCTGCTCTAGCAGTACTTAAAAAAACAGTAATCACATTGCAAACGAATGGGAGGTATGGCTTCTTTATCTAACTAGCACTGGATAACTACAAAAGATCCTCACTAACCAAATGAAGCCAGAATTAAAAACCAGACACAGCCTAAGTTTCTAGGGAACTAATACTGTAAGTCTTCAGCATCCCTTTCAAGGAAGACAACTTGGCAGTACTGTGACTAGCACCTTCAGGTTTTTGGACAAGGTTTGGGGTAAAAGGAAGAGGCACAAGGAGAACCCTTGCACTTTTGATTGTTTCTTTTGAACAGCTTTATGTCAAAAATTAAAATATATTATTTTTAACTTCCAGGATTTTTTATTTTTTTTAAAAGATCAAAACTAAGAACAGAAAAAAGAGAAGCAAACATCTCTTTGCTGCAGCTGGAAATGTCTTTATGCACCTGAGATTTAATTTAGGCAAACTAACATTGACATGCAAGCAGCCTTCACAGTCAAAACTGGTTTTAAAAAAATTTAAAAAGAAAATCCTTCACACCTATGTATACATGTAGGAACATGCAATATGCATATTCATGCCAGACTTGCTTCTGCTCTTCTTCTGTCTGAATCTGTTGACCCAAAACGGCAGGGGAAGAAACAAGAAACAACAGCAAATGCCAAAACATTTTATTTTCAGGAGCTTCATTAGATTTTATTCCCATAATTACATCAATACATGGGAACTTGTGCTGCTGCAAACTGATTTCACATCACTGATTACAGAGGCCATAACCTAGCTAGTACCATCTGAGATTCTTGCACTTTATTCTCAACTCTTTTTTTGCTTTATAGTTTTGTGTTGTTTTTTTTTAAATCACGTTTATTATGGCATAACTGGAGCCTTTCAGAGACTCCAGTGCACTATGAGCTAGAATCTGATTCCTTTTGAATGTACTCATTCAAATTAAATTTGAAAAACATGTTTTCCCATAACTATCTTTTCTGAAAAAGCTGATACTTCCAAATGAAAATGTTTTACAGATTCATTATCCAGATGAATTTTTTCTGCTGAAATGAAATACAAGTCAGAAGTTATCATAACAGGTTTTTGGCAAATGCACTAAGGATTACATGAGCAAGAACATCCATTTCAGCACCAACATCCATAGCTCAGGCTCTCATGGCTAAACTTTGTTTCCCATTACTCAACAGCTCTAGGGTATATGTTAGTGTGGATTCCATGAACAGCATTTAAAACCGTTGTAATTCTGTCTCTACAGCCAGACCTAACAAAAGGAATGTTACTTTGCAAAGGTCACTAAAACAAAACGCCCCGTGTACTGTGTCCCCTAATACAAATAGGACATTGCATTTGAAATTTCACTAGAAGATGTTATTCTGTTCAAAAGAGCTCTGAACTAATGAAAGTTCTTCATGTCACATACAAGTGCCCAAAACCAGACTGGATGTTGAGAAACTTAGTGCACCGAGTGACAAGCAAGAATGTTTTTCTGTGAAAGTGGATCTCTCTTTCTAGGAGATACACCCTTTTTTTGTGTGTGTGAGGAGAAGAACCCTTCATAAGTTAGATGTAACTCATGTCATTATTCTATAGAATTTTGAACTCAAACAAAAGGTTGTTGAGGAAAAAAGTATTTCAAAGTGCTCGCTGACATCCATTGACAATTTTAGGCCAACATCCTCCTATCTGTGTAAAGGCAAGAATATGTTTACTTAAGATCATGAAACACAACATGCCTGTTCAAGAAGGTCACATACAATTCTCCAAAATAAAAAAACAAACCAACCCAAACCAACAAAAAACAAACAACCATACAGAGAAAATTACATCTAAAAACTCAAACAAAACCAGTAAGTCATTAGTTGCAAGTCTTGAAGCAAAATAGGATGCTGCTATAGCTCTTTTTTCAGTCCAGTTAATTCCAACAGTGTTTTAACTATAGGCACGACTGCTCTCTTGAATAATTAGTAAGTGTCTGGGACTTGAAGATAAAGATACAAATAAAATGGATATGAAGACTGATGCAATTGAACATAAGTCAAACTTACTTTTTAAATGAATTTCCAAAATATAGTATAATGGGATTTCAGTCTAATTGAGTTAATATTAACTTGTAGGAGCCTGTGATTATTTTATGTGCACCCTTAGTCAGTTAAGATAATACTGAAGACTTCTTTACACCAGAGGACTATTGCCAGTGGCTTGCTTATGATTTCCTCAAATTGTATTAAAAAGCTAATTTTTCTTTGTATGATTAAAGCCAAATTATTTTAGATTCCATAAATTATAATCCAATTATAAACTCTGTTCAGCCTCAGCTAGTATGATGGATCTCAACAGTCACAGGTATGACTGACATGAGGTATAGAGAGAAGGAAAGAGATTTGGTTTAAAGGTGACCTGAACAACAACAGGAATGTGCAGGTCATAATGTCTTCTTTTTTACTCTTGTTTATCAACCTACACCAGTCTTTCTCCCAGTCAGGAATCTACTGCCTTCTCTACCAACTGTAGTCTTTGAAAGTATTTGTCTCTCACTCCCTGTGCTGAGTTTACCACAATAATCTCATACCAGTTTAACAGAGCTGCAGATAACCACAAGCAGCACTGAATCCTCCCAGCAAAAAGATGGAAAAATACTTGATTATTTCTACCTCAGTGTAACAGAGCAACATGAACTGGAGATGTAATCAAGCTGTGAATGTCAGAAACTGCTGAAAGAGTCAGTGCAGAACAGGCAAATCAAACATCCAACAGCAGTGCTTTAGAGCAACTGGGCATGAAAATACCAAGCCTCGAAGCCAGCAGAGAACAAGCAGTAATTGGGTGTAATCCCTGCAGTACACACATCCAGTTATTTGTTGTCATGCTGTGAACAGTGACTCTCCTCACTGCTATTAATACAGAGATACAGTTCCAAAAGTAGCATATAATGTAAAACATATGTTGCCAAAGAAGATATCGTAAGCGGCTGAGGGTAATGATCTCCACAGAAACTCTTGGCATCCAACCCCCTTAAAGAATCTGAGGATTTAAGTCTGTATGTTTTAGACAGATGGTCTGCAAACTCCACTAAAGTGCAGCTCATTACTACAACACTGATGGGGAACCTGGCATCCAAAACAGGCAGGAAGGTGGAGACTCCTGCAAGCAGCCTAGAGCAAACACCCAATGTAAATGCCACTGTAAATCCTGCCCCCTCCCTCTGCCAGCACAGGACACCAAGCTCAGGAGAACCCGAGGGTGATGTGTGCAGGGGGTCAGTACACACCTAACGAACATATTCCCTCAACTTTGCTTTCCAAGGAAGAACAGGATTCATACTTTTAAAGATACGTGAAAGAAAAGAGCAGTGCTGGCTCTTACCTGCTCCATAACCCCTCATGGCTAAGACATTTCCCAAGGAAGAAAGCAGAAATCCTTTCCTTATCCCAAACCAAGGCCACTGAGTACAGCATGACAGCAAGGGTAGAGATACTTAATCTAGATAAAGTCAGAAAATAAGAGGATAAAACCCCCAAAACACTGTCCACTCTAAGCAGCAAAGAGCTTTCTACATCAGTCTCTGCTGGATGCATTTTCTAAATTTTTACTCCAATTAAACATAACCAATGACAGTAATACTGTAGTCAATTTATACTACACAGATACAGCCTGAAAACATGAAAAGCAAACAGCTAAGAGGTTCTCAGTGTTTAGGACAAAATATTCATCAAGGATGAGATATTCTGAAGGCACTTGTAAACCAGAAGTGGCTCCACTGAGGAGGATACCCAGAGCACCTGCTGCCCCTGTCTGAGTCAGGCAGAGAGGAGAGTCTCATGTCTGCAGCAAGCAGATTCTCTCAAGTTCCTTACATGCATCATATTTGGAAAAAAAAAATAAATCCCAGCTGATTAGTTCCTCTCCCATCTGTGTCACAAGCCTTTCTGGACATGTCAGATATCATTAAGCCTGTGATGTGGTCTAAAAGATAAAAATAATCAGTCAAACTAGCTAGCATCCACTAACAGCAACTCTAACTCCCCAAGAGAGGCATGTCGAATCCTGACTTGGTGTTACACAGAGTATCCTTGAGATACAAGAAGTGTTGGACCATTTGGTAAATCTTAAGGTAGTTTTATCAGCAAAGCAAATACAAACCTAATTAGTGTTTATGCTTCATTAACTCTGTATGTACTGACCATATTTGCAGTGCATTACACACTTAAAAGTAAAAAATGTAAAACTAAGAAAAAAGTTTAAAAAATGCCTTAGTACTTCCAAGATTTCCAAGTCTATTGAGGAAGCTGGACAAAGTGATCAAACTATCACTGAAAAAAATAACATTTGTCTCCCACTTCTGTACTGTAGTCAAAGAAAAGGGGTTATCAAGTTTAAAAATCCATTACTGTATGCTTTATCCTCAAAGACAAAAATACAAAGCATGCATTAGGACTAGATTAATTAGTAATTCATTAAAAGCAGACTAGGTTAATATTGTGTGATTTCAAAGTAGTCTTTGCATCTATAAATATTACTTGACTTTCTGTTTTTCTTCAATTCCCTTCTGTCATGGACTCCTGAAATTGTTATATTTTGCTTGACCATGTTGCAAAAGCAAAAAGGTCAGGACAGCAATTATAAGAGTAAGAAAGAATAAACTTAAGTAAAAATGAAGGATAGGAGCAGTACATAGAAGATTTTTTAACTTTAGTTGTTCAATATATAGCTTAGCAGGAAGAAATAATGACCTCAAACACTAAGCATTTATCAAGTTTGTAAATACACAAGAGAACAGTAAAGCATAAAACCTCTTATAAATAACTAAGAACAATATGGACTAAAGCCCAGTCTAAATTAAACATGCCATTTTTAATTCATCACTCTCTCAGAGCTGTTCTGAACTTAGTTTTCCTCACAGTGTGAAAGAAAACCTCAGAGATATTTTTCATCTGCTTCATTTAGAAATTAGGATCTCATATTTGAAAACTATTGAGAAATACAGCAAGTAGTTACTCAAAGACAGTGAAATAACCAACTACGCATGTAGGCATAAGCCTTTTTATATGTCTACATGAATTATTTATGTAAGAAATTTGACTTTAGGACTCTTCATATGCACATATTTGTAGAACTGGGAGTCTGTCAAATGCTGGGAAAAAAAAATTCTTCTTACACTAAACCAAAAAGGTTCAAGTAGTTGTGACAACACCTAAAAAAATCACAAAGCTTTCAAGCTCCACTGTTGATAATGACATCACCATGACAAGGAGATAGATAATCAGGAACTTTCTTACGTGTGTATGAGACCTAAGTCCAACACTAATTGAAACATGTTATCCATAACCTATTAGCATGGCTCATCTTTTCTTTTTAAAAAAAAAACCCCTAGCCCATATCAGCTTTTCTGGTGGAATGGTTGATGCATCTGACATACTATCTGATTTTTCTGTTAGAAGTTTGTTTGGGAGGAACAAATATATGAAAATGAAGGATTCTATATGGACAAAGCAAGCCATTGTATCAGAACAAAGATCTGGACTTTGGCTTCACTGCAGTGCAGATTACTATCTTTAGAAACAGCCTTTTGCCATACAGCAGGGGATTATATTTACCGAGATAGGAGGACTGTCAATTTAGGCTATCTCAAATAGAACTTGAAGGATACAGTGTACCCACTGTGTCTGCTGTGAGCAGAGTCATTATGAATTTACAGCAGTTGAGAACAATAAACTTTATTTTCTGAACATGGTGTTTGTTTATGCAATAAACCATGCAGTAGATAGAAGTTGCTGAATTTAGATCTGCAGAGAAAGGGAAGCTACCATGAACAGAAAGGATGCATGAAGAGCTTTACATGCCCACATGTACCTTCAGCTGCCACCTGCAGTTAAGTATGAATGCAGACAGAAGAGAAAGTCAGGTAACTCAGTATTGCATAGCAGAAAAGAAGCACCCAGTTCTACATAATGAAAAAGAATAATCTGAGACATTAGAGGCAAAATAAAATAAAATAATGCTGTGCAAGTTAAGAAAAATGAAAAAAATCTTATTTCCTAACAACAACAAAAAAGAAACTGGGTTCTTCACTTCTCTTGCTCTCTTATTCAATCAAAGCATATTTTCAAGTGCTTCTTCTACCTTCTTTACAAATTTTCCAATCCCTTCCTCAGATTTTTGAGAAAAGAAGTCTCAGGACATTCCCTGTGATGGTACCATCTAGCTTGCTTATCTCTGGTATATCTTTATTTATACTAATTTGTTTTGGAAAGAACTAGGGCGGAACATACGATGCAATTATCTTGATGCATACTGCATGAATATTACTACAATACAGCTCCATCCAACATGAAAAACTAGTAGCTCTAGCATTATATAAAGTCTTGCCCTTCTCATTATTTAAGTCTCTTCCACTTCTGCAGAAGATGCCAAACAGTTGTCTGTGTGATAGAAACGGCTACTTTCCTTGTTTTTCCAGTCTGAGTACTCTATGTTGGTCTTGTGCTCCATTTTTCAGCTCTTTGTTTTCAGTTTTCCATAAACTCTCCAAGTAGTTTCAATTCCAGTGTCATCTTGTATACAAGCATTGCTAACTTTTCCTCAAGACAGGAGAGTGTCCAATGTCTGCAGTGTACCGAGCCCTTTCAGTTACACCTGGCTTCCTCTTGGCTGGTCACAGCTTTTACCATTTTTGGTATCCCGAGTCTGTATCAAGCTCTAGACACACTTAGTCAGACTTGTGTTAAGTAACCCAGACAATACTGTTAATGGGTTTCTGGTGGCTTCAAATTGTTAGCAGATGGCACAGCGTGCAGCTTTGAGCGATTCAGAAAATTATAAATAGGATAACAATCTGCTGGAAGTGCCTCATCCCACCTCAAAGCACTGAACCAAAATTCCAGCTGCATAGAATTTTGATAGTGCTGCATAACTTCCAGGGAAAACAATTTTTTTCCCCCTCTCCCTTCCCTCACACAAACACTGTGAAAGGTCAGGCCTCAAAGCCAATCATAGATTACAGTGTCCTATGTTGAATAAATTTTAAAAAATCTCTGAAATTATCAGCTAGGCATATTCTTCTGGCTTTGGACTTTTGTAGTTCTATTTTACTGTAAAATTACATGTTTACAAAATATTTTATAAACATAACACAAAACATGATAGGCAGTTCATATCCCATTTGGTAACTGACAAAGTAAGAAAGAAAATGGAATTCAGCTTTCCTACATATTGAAGGGTTTGAGCATGTAAAGGAGATACTCAAAGACAGGACATCTATTTAACATACTATCACCATTAAATTATCAGAAATTTGACTTGAATGTTTTGTCATCAGGACAGTTACTTTATAAAAGGATTGCTTAGGATAGCTTTCAATATTGAAGACAGGATACTGTATCTTGGGATTGCTACCTAGGAAGAAGATAGAAAAAGCAATATCTGCAGTGCAGTGTGAACACTAAACAGTCTCTCTAGAGTCACTAAATCTGATTGAGTTGAAGCACAAGAAGTATGACACCAAATGAAAGGAGAAAAATCAAAATCTAGAGGCACACTAAGCTCCAGAGAGCCAGAAGGACTGTGATAGCTATGAAAAACAGCTAACACAGAAACAGAAATCAAAAGATTAGGTGAAGAATCAGAGAACAGTCAGAAAGCAATGCTAATACAATTGTGTATATAAACTCCATAAATACCCAAGGATTCTTTGAGACCTATTAGATAAGTAGAGATTTTATTTTTTTGCTAAATTTGCTTTAAAAAGCACCAGGTCATGGAAATAGCTGTGATTTTGGTGGTAATCAGTATGTTTTAGTTTGATCCAGGTCAATGCAGTAGACTACTGTAGTCTGATCAGCATTTGGTACAGAGCAGCACAGCAAGGGAGCAGTGACAGCAGACTCCTCCGCCTGGGAAGAAGAGCTGGGCTACAAGGGGACAGGCAGGCAGTGCTCTCACCAACAGCAGCACAGCCCACCTGTACCTGCTAAAGGTGAGCAGAGGCAGGGCCTGTGACAGGAGTAAGGCTCAGGCACAGTCCAGCTCTTCAGATGAGCTATGAGGAAGGTCCATGGTCACGCCAAAAAGTTGAACCAGCGGGTAAGAGTCAAAATCAGATCTGCAGGCTGCAACCAGGGTCAGGCACAAGCAGTGATCACCAGGGAAGGCCACAGCAATAAGGCAGGGCTGAAGTCAAGTGAGAGCAAGAAAGTCAAGCCCATGGATCAGAGGCAGAGGCTGCAATGCAGGGACCTTAAATGTAGCAATGGGAGAGAGGAGGAAGGGAGAGGATGCACCTGGGGCTCTTGCACAGT
This sequence comes from Chaetura pelagica, assembly GCF_000747805.2. Lineage (NCBI taxonomy): Eukaryota > Metazoa > Chordata > Aves > Apodiformes > Apodidae > Chaetura > Chaetura pelagica. The sequence continues at coordinate 1,630,084 of NW_009953647.1, forward strand.
GCTTGTTCAAGCCGAAACAGACAGAGGCTTTATGCTGGGTCATGCATTAAATGCAAGACGTTCAGGCATCTTCAAAATGTCATGCCTACCATTAAAAAAGAAATATGGTGGCAGGATGGAAGGGAGGAATGTTTCCTTTAGGTATAGAACATACACACAGTATTTTCCCTCTTCATTTGTCATGTTATTTTCCATGTTTGTTCTGTAACAATGGCATGAACTTAAAGGTATGTAGTGAAATGATCTCAAAATGAAAATATATCCTTAAATTGAAGCATAAAGCAAAGACTAAAATGCTACACAAACTTTGTTCCTTTGAATTTTTCTTCTCAGTTATAAGATTCACTTTTCAAAACTTTTTGAGTATAAAGTTTCCATGTGCGTAACACTTTAGAAAGCTTCCTATAATGATAACAATTCTAAGAGAGAAACAGAAGTATGTCTCACTATAATGATTTGAAATTCAGTTGTATTTATATCTTTCTTTTGAACTACTTTCAATTATTTGCTTCAATACTTTCCTTGCTTTAATTGATCAAACCTGTAGATGACATTTCTGGTATTTGAAGTATTAAGCATTTATTCTGACCAGGAATTTATAATGAAATTCTTATGGGAACTTGGAAATTTCATAAACAAGTGGAATAGCTTTAGTTAAGCAACTCCTGAACAGATTCCCCAGGCAGAACTAAATCTCCTGGGTATTTTTATTGGTTATCTCCATGCTATTTGCAATAGAAGAAAGATCCTTCTATGATTAATCAATGGTTTATTATGAGTCACAAGAAGTGAATCAAGTTCAGTGGAACATGAATCACATTATCTACTGCAACTTCCTCAAGCTATGTTTCTTGCTGCTTATGGAATTCATTGATGTTTTTATTGTTGTGTCTGACTCTCACATCTTTCAAACATACTAAGAGGTTTAGATTCTTCATCACCTAACATCATGAACTTAACAGTAACAACTGTAGCAAAAGCCAGCAGAATTAACTTCCTCAAACAAGCTGCAAGTCATTCAAGTAACAGCACACTTCAAAGAGGGAAATGCTTGACGTAAAACTAAAGAAAGACTTTTTAAGAGTCAAAGCTAAAGGCCAGGTTCAACATTCCCTAGGCTTGAACCCATGTGATAAGATGCTCAACACCATGAAAAAAATGCAAAATAAAAGCACTAAAAGGAGGCTGTATATATTGAAAAGCTCAAGAAACAGCAACTCAAAGAAACAGCATAGTGACACGCCAAGTTTAACTACAATCAAATGACACACTCAGGATTCCTGTACTCTGCAAGAGAAATCACTATCACAGGGATTAGCATTTTTAAGTATTATTACAAATCCATCAAGTCTATTGCATAGATCTTCTGTTTACTATGAGGAGTAAAAAAAACCTGCCTAAGCCAAATACTTGCCTCAAAAATATTTCAGGAAATGCAGACACAAGATCTCATATATATACATATATATATATAGCATACATATCTATGAAAAACCTACATGATTATTTCAGTGTACCATGTACTGAACTGAAGGGTCACCCTTGGAGCTCTAAAGAGCAGCAAATCTGCTTTGCCTCAAAGCTCCCTACATCCAAAGATTTCACTGGCAACTTCACACGTAGATTGTCACATAATTCCTAATCATCTCCTGATCACTGAAGGAAGTACCTTTCATCCAACTTTTCCCTCCCTTCTCTGGGAAAAAAACTCAATAAACAATTAATGATTTTTCTACCTGTTCTTTCTTAGGCTTTCCTATTATTGCTCCCAATTTGGATTTACTGCTGTATTCCAAATCTTCCTCACTCTCACACCAAGAAATGCTGTACAAGTTTTTGATGTTTCTTCCTTTTTTTCAAGGAAAACTCTGAGGTAGTAAGTGCAAGAGATTCTTTGGCCAAGATATCAAGTTATGAAGCTGGAGATTATGAGATCTGGCAAGACTACTCCACAGCCTAACAATGTGCTGGAAGTCTGCTGTACTGGTATTTGGTGTGTCAGCTGTTTCCACAAAGGGAGATAGTTTCACTAAGAAGTATTCAACTTTCTAGACAGGAATGTCTGATTTCATATGGGGGCATCTAAGTTCCCATACATGTCACTGCATGCACATGTATTTTTTTTCCTCTTGCAACTAAGAAACTTCATGCTTCAACGTATGGCTGTTGAACTTCAGAAAGTGGTGATCACTGAACAGAATCCAAACTGTCTTAAAGGGACCAAAGTCAGCCCTGCAGTTATTGCAAAACACATTCTTACAAAGTATGGATTATAAGCAGGCAGTTTCAAGATCTTAACATTAAATACCTGACTCTGCAAGGTGCACAGGTAGTAGGCGAGATCCTTTCTTTAGAGTGCAATGGAAATTTTCAAGCATCTGACAACATCCTTAGGTAACCACTCCCTTTCATCTGGAGAACAGCACTATAGAGGACAACTGCCTGGTCAGTTAGGCCACATCAGCAAAACTTGTCTTTCTTCTGACTTGTGAATGCACAGAGAAAACCAACACAAGGGAAGTCAGAGAATTCAGTTGTCAGGTTTGTTTGCCTTAATAGGCTTACTGAGCTGGATGACGCATCAGAGAAGCTGCACAGACCTCCTTTCCCTCGGTGTTTTTTCCATGGCACACGTAATACTGTACAGACACATGCAGATGAGTTGTGGATAATGAGTCTCAGGTATCTGGAACAGCATAATCCTTCTGTCCTCTCTTTATTTCTCAGTATAGCGTGAAAACTCCCCTAAGATAAGCTCTCTATCATCTGTTAGGCAGGAAAGAAGTTTTCTCACTAATACATAGAAAATGTTAAGTAATGGTCTCTATCAGTTCCTATTGAGCGGGACAGTAATGTCTGCCTGACTCCCATGTATCAACATATAATTTTAATGATTTTTTCCTTCATATAATCAAGCAGGTAAGGCAATGAGTGAGATACAAAAAACTCAGTATATCCCTCTCTTTCTCCTTTCAATTTTTACCAGAGGGGACAAAAAAAAGTCAAAAGGAAAACTGTTACATCATCTTACACTGGTAACTTTGGACAGTACAAATATTGTCTGAATTCAGAACATAATGGTTTGGAGGAAGACAGGAGTCACTGTAGAGGTACCACAGCTTCAAGTTGAGACATAGGAACATAAATGCTTTCGCCATTCCCAGGGCTAACAGTGTACATTTCTCTTTTCCCTCCATCACTAGAGCATTTCCAGGATTAAAGCCACAGTCTGCATGCCTAGTTACACCTTTCTGGCAAAATGTGATAAAAAAGTAATAAAAATCACTCAGACATATACAATTCCTAAAAACACATACCCAATGATGCTTCATCACTTTAGACAGAAAATCCCTGCTCTCATATTATGAGTGAGGACATAAAGCTGGAGGTCAGGGTGACATTTAAAAGCTGGAACAAAAGAAAAAGAAATGAAAGCAGTCAAAGAAGTCTCACTTGTAAATCTCTTCTTTTTTCCCCTTAAAAGCAAACTGAATTTTCCAAGTAAACGCTGAGCACAAAACTTCCTGAAATGCTCTGTATGTTTCTAAGTCACTGAGAAATGACCAAAGCATTACTTGAAAAATAAAAAGTGGAACGAGATAGGCATAGTGCAAGAAAAAGCTCATAAATATTCTCATCCTCTCTTGGAAAACAATTTTCTATTGAGAAAAACAGTTTGGAAGCCATGATACTGCTTTATTTTTTGAAGCACATGACATTGCATCAATGAGTCTAGTCAAATGTGTCTGGAGTGTTGAAGGTTTCTTTAAGTAGTCCCAGAAGAATTATGCATGAGTTTCATTTTCCCAAGACATAATCTTTGCTTTTCCATCAACTGTAAAAGCACAACAGCTTAATAACATCTTAACAGACTTGAAAAGGAACATTGAGCCATTGAACTGTTCACTCTTATGTCATACAATATTGTCCATTAGGAACAAGGAAATCACAACTTATTAGTAAAAAACATTTTTCAGTATTTACTGTGAAGAAACAATAATTCAGACATACCTGTCCACGTATCTGCAGAAAGTTTCAAATAACAGGTGCTACTGAATGTTCAAGTCAGATTATTTTTATGATATTTTAGTTATTTCATGCTTTCTTGTTTAAATTGGAATACAGAAATTATCTCTGTACCTGACTGCCATCAATAACATTGGCAGAAATTAATAAAAATATTTGCTTAAAAGCACACTTATTTTTCATTCCCTGAACTGTAAATATCAGATACTGATAAGTTGCAGTTGATTGCTTAGTTATTGTCAAGAGATGTAGCCCTAGCAATTACCATTGTGTACAGTGAAAAAAAGAAGTCAAATATTAACATCATCTCTAATTGATGTAACTGAAGCATAAACACACTGTACAAAACATGGAAAATACTTGCTTATCATGGCAAAACATTTAACTAGTCTTGCAAAGTGCTTTCAGTATAACAAACTCTATTACATCTTATTGAGATTAACCAGATCAGACAAAAAGACTCCATGGCTGAACTGGTTTTTGCAACATCTGTGGCTATTACACAACAGAGAAACCTACCTCAATTTCACTCAACCTTGTAATTCTAACTCTGCAAGAACAATTTTGCATATAGCCACTTTGGCTTAGAGATTTCCTGAACACAAAAGATTGAGAATGCCAGCAGAACTCAACTATGAGCTATTTCTATTATTGATCTAAAGGGATAAAAATATATTAAATTAAAAATACCCACTGCATAAAGATAACTTAAATATCCCTATTAGGTATTCATCAAAAAAAGTAACATACAAACATAACTATTTTCTCCATAACTGTCTCCCTAAGGATACACTTCTATTTACATTTTATTTCACATGAAAGTTTGGAGACCTCAGAGAAAATGTCTATTTGATAACTGTACATTGTTTCCATCTCAGAAATACACAAACTTTAAGAAGTTTCACTTCCAAGGCACAAAGTGGTTAAGCCCATTTATAAGTGAAACTAATTCCAAATATAATTTAAGATTTGTTGAAATTCTCCAAGTCAGTTTCAGAAAACATTCCATAAATTACATTTGAAACAGAGTATTTTGTCCAAATAGTGAATACAACAAAATAAATTTTCCAAGTGTTTGGGATTTTTCTTTTTGTTTTGGGTTGGTTTTGAGGACTGCTTTTTTGTTTGTTTGTTTTGGGTTTTTTTACAGTCATCTGCATTTGTGTGGGAAATATTATTCCTCTATATTTTAATGAATAAAAATTTCTCTAGCACAAGTCAACTTAAGTCATACTTCCCTTTCAAATTCAGGAGATGAAAGTCATTAAGGATTCAGGTCATTAAGGATTCACTTTCCAGAGTGAATACAGAGAAATTCTACACAAGTACTGACAGATTTGCTGCCCTATTTTCTACATCATCAGAATAAATCATTTAATCTGACATTTTAGAAGCTGATTTGCATGTGTACAGATAGCACCACCATTTTCACTGCACTACCCGATTATTAACACAGATATAATGAACTTCAAAGAAAACCCAAATAAACTCATCCACTCTGCTAAATGAGTCAGTAATTTCTTAGAAGCTGTTGGTGTTGCTATTCAAATGGAAAAACTGCAGTAAAACATTATTTTAATGAACAGATGAAAGCAAGTAAAAACACTCGTTCTAAAGATACAAAACCACTGGCCTTGTATATGTCTGCTAGTTTTGATTTTTTAAAATCTCCCCATCTCCTTTCAGAGTAAAACACTGTCACCAGTGCCACAACCACCTGTATCCAATCTTTCCTCTAATATTGCTCTGCTCAGGGGTAACGAATTCTCCTGGGGCAAGTTCATCCTGTGTCACTTTTCTGCAACCAGGATAATTCTTATGTAGAGTAAAACACTGGGAAAAAAAAAACCCACACACAACAGAAAACGTTTCTCTGAAGCAAACACTTAATGAGTGCAGTAGCATTCCTTACTTCTTTCTTCTGTCTTAGCAAAAAAATCAGACTATTGCATTTTCCTGTCTTAGGGCAGCTGTTCACTCATAAATCAAAACTGTTGAACACACAAACTTGCATTTTAAATTTGTACCTATCTTACCCTGTTAAGGCAGAAATCAGGCTATAGCAGGATTCTTAAGTTTTTATGTACTATGTTAAGACTAGCAGAGAAAAACAGGTTTTACACTGGGATTTATGTTAACAAACTTTCAGCAATTGGGAGACACACTGACCTCTTTTGGGCAACAGGAAACAGCAGCTGTATAGTAGAATTCTCAGAAACTTAACTATTTATTATCCTTAGAAACAAATTTCAGTTCTGACAGCTACACCACACGATTATAGCAGTAGAAAGCAGTAGCCCTTGAAATAAATCACAACACAAATGTTTCACCATTTTATATACAGCAAAATACAGTATCTTAATACTGTAAAATGGTTTAAGACTCAAATTTCTATTTTGATTTTTTTGGCATCTTGAATTTGATAATTCATCAACTTCATATACAGCTTTAGATTCATATGACACCACACATGTTGTCTTAATTTAGAACATAAATGAAACACACAAATAAATTGCATTTAAAATCAAGATGCATATTATGAAAAGTAGTTTTATAAACTTGATGAAAATGGTAAAAAATTAGCATATGGGATTTGACCAGAGAAAAATAAGATTGTGTAACAAACTACACTAATTTTAGGTTCTTCTACTTCTGCATTAAATACTTCTTAAAAAAAATTCATCCACATATCAGACTAAGAAATTTAGTTAAAATTTGATCTGTACATCCATCCCCTTTTTTCATCGCACACATCCAGAAAGTTTGATTGGACTGTTATTGTAATTTCTACAAAAACTATTACAATTTGTTGACAATTGCAAAAATAATTTGCGGCTTTTTTGCTTCCTTTTCCTCTTGGAAAATAATAGGAAATCCATGGAAAGAAAATAACAATGTCAGTACAGAACAGCAAAATTCTACTGTAGAAAGCATCCATATTATTCA
>NW_009953647.1:1637112-1650169 GCF_000747805.2 Chaetura pelagica
AGGTTGAAGTTTAGAGTATAATTTTAAGACCAAATGCCACTTAATCTTTCCCTTCCCCTGAACAATACTTCTATGATGACTTAAGTTAAATGGGGAACTCTCACACACCAGTTATGTTCTCATCAACCTCATCACAAACACAGACCTAATGTAGTTTTCTGAAATATCTTACCCTTCCAGCCACAGCAGTGACTCAAGTGGATCTTTTCAGCATTCAGAGCACAGTATATATTTTAGTTCTTTGGCCAAAATTTTATCCTTTCAATATGTATCTGCAATATACATGAAGCACCAACAGGTAGCAACTGATTTCATACTAGGGTTTAAAAAAAAGGAAACATAGTATATTTTCATCATATAAGCTTACAAGACCTAAGGACTTGAGAGTTCAAGGAAGTATTTGCCTATAAGCAAAGTAAGGAAAACAAACATCTTTTACTGTTTTTTAAATGTCTTCCAAACAATCTCGGTTCTTTTGCTCCTTTTGTTTTTTTTATTTCTTGTCTGAGTCTTTTAGGAAGGTTTTTTAAATGTCTTCCAAACAATCCCGGTTCTTTTGCTCCTTTTGTTTTTTATTTCTTGTCTGAGTCTTTTAGGAAGAAAACAGAAGTTTTCTAAATATATTTATATACACTATATGCTAACAGTGTTTCAGTAATTAAAGTATTATTTATTGTTATGCATTGGTCTGTTAGTATTCTTACCAAAACAGTTTGCCTGTTCACAGTTCCCATATGAGCAGCAGTAAAGAGTGCAGAGCACCATGAGAGCACCATCCCCACTGGGGTCCATGGTACACAGTTGAAACATCTTCCATTGCAATGTTGTTATCAACAAAAATCTTCCATGCATGTTTTTTATCCTAAATTACCTCCTAAGGTCAATTAAAAAGCATTGTTTTAAAGACTTAAATTTAGCATAGTCTAGAACAGTGCTAACTTGTATCCAAGAATATCAGCTCCCCAGAACAATAGTGTGCTTTCTTTCTAACCCAAATTTAGAGCATGCATTCTCAGAGTCACAAGACTGATGGTCTCCAATACATAACCTAATCATCTTAACCAATAATAAAATACCACAGAATAGTTTGCCAAAATAAAAATGGGAATATTTATTATTTCTACTAAAGCAATGCAGATCTTTTGAGATTATACATTGGTCTTTGCAAATGTTTCTACAACTAAACTCATACTTTTCAATTTCGTAAAAAAATTAGACACATACTTCATAAAAACAAAGACACAAGGTTATGTCACTGAACAATTGGAGAGCAGTATAACTGTTAGTAGGGATGAGCAAAGAAAGCTCATGCTTATACTTAAACTCTGGCATTTGCATCATTATCATATACTCCAGTGGGACAAAATGGGTACATTTTCCTTGCACATTTTTAGGTCCACTTCCCAAGCTTTCAGAAATCAGATAGACTGCTAAATACTGAATTTGACCAAGAGAACCTAAACATTACTTAGCAGTACTACATGCACAAGATGCAGGGAAGGAAGAAAATCAGACCCGTGCATACAGTACAAGACAAACTGTTACAACTGTCAAACGTGCGCTGGACAAAATTTAATGAAAAGTTTTATTTGTTGTCATGAAAACAGTTTCAGAAGCACACAGATGTATGTATTCTGCAAAATCATCTTCACTTGGCCTCCTGAACTTTCTTGGCATTCTGTTTTTCTTTCGCCTAGAAAACAAAGGGAGATGAGGTTAAGCTCTGGTAAGACAAATATTGTCTTTCTGGAGCTCTGAATGACTACTCATTATATTGTTGAACACTCAACAAAACATGCTGTAGAAAGAGACATCCTACATGTAAATTTTGGACCTTTCAGAAGTATCCTACTACTATTTTACCAGGTTCATATATAAAATCTTTTAAGAATCCATGTAGATTTAAACATATAAAAGAAATCAAAGATTAAACAACTTCTATAAAAAGAAGAGGTGAAAAAAGCACTATTTTAAAAACAAAATTTAACATTAATTTTTCATACCTTCACGTTAATTTCCTTTAACACAAAAATAGCTCTTCCTACTGAAAAGACTATGTCATAAGAAAACAGCATTCAGATACACTGATTATCACAAATTAAACTCTGAAGCAACCAAGATCTTTTTTTTCCCCAATCTTCTAAAAGAACAGAGTGGGGAAAAAAGCCTCAAGAGTTCCTGCCAGGATATTTGCAAACAGCTTGTCATGTAACTTGTATCAATTAGTAGATAGTTCAAACTGACTAAACTAACACCTTCTTCCTTACTAAGTGGAAAAAAATCAGGCAAGAAGAGAGGACAATTCAAATGCAATACTAGCCATCTTTTTGTCAAAACATTTGTTTATTCTGAGTTACACTGCTGCTTGTAAGCGTTTATTATTGAGTAGAATGGGATCTAATTCAGTGATTAAGAATTATCAATTATTAGTTGCTCAGATCCACTGAAAATTTACTTGTAGAAGAAGCCTGATGGTGTTATAACTAACTCCCATTAATATGAAACTGGCTTGTAATTCCACAAGTTACCCAAAGAAGGAAAAATATTAACTGCATCCAAAAGTTACTGTCTTATTAACTACTGGCCTGCAAACATACTTCCCTAAGAAAATTCAGCTTAAGAACTTGCCCATTAAATAATATTTAGCTCTTTTTCTCATTATCATCTTGAGATCCTTTTTCAGTGCGTGTTCAAAATCAGGGAAACTGCCTATGGGACATGAGTAGATAGGCAAGCCAGCACTGACCTTATTACAATTCAAGTACTTGACTAGCCATACAGTTTAACAACCTTGCCAAAGTGACAGATACACTTTGATAAACAAGCCTTAAGATAAACTTTAATAGTAATTCAATATAATAGCCAGGGACTTTAAAAAGGGGAAAACAATGAGCCAGTAAATCAGTATGAGTACAGAAAGATGAAGAAATTTCAAGCTACCTAGATTAATGGAACCTCTGTGCAAAGGTTGCCACCTAGTGTTGGTAGCTAGATAAATCAACAAAACTCAGTACTAAAGAGTTTAGGTTGGCAAAACGATCAATGTATATATTTAAAAAGTCTTCAGTTCAAAACGGGATGCCAAGATATTATGGGGACCTCTACCACATACTGACTGTAGCTACACATGACAATTTCAATAGGAATTTTATTTCCTGTGTAGAAAAGCCCAAACTGTGCATCTCTTGTATTGTAGGCATCTTGTGTACCTTCTAATGTGACAGTTCAGCTGATATTGAATTGCCTCTTCCTATATCATAATTCAAAAAACTTTAGGTCATCAAAGGGCAGATACCGTTTGTCTTTACATAATAGTGTAAAGTTGGTTGGTCCCACAAACTCCAGTCTCTGTTGGAATTGTGCCTCTTGATAACTGCAAAGGACTATCAAGTAAACTAGCAGTGTACCTGTATGTAGCAATTTAAATAAGCAAACAAATGCATGCCATTTATGCTGCCAAGATATAAATAATTGACTAAATTTTTTAAATGAAATAGAAGGTACGAAGAACTACAGTAGCATATGGTTTCTTAACAGTCAGCTAGGAAATACTCACTTTTTCTACTAATGGTATTAACTGTTGGTGTTCTGCTAGTGTCTTTAATAATTCCATGATGAAAGGCAGGTAGTTATGTTTTCTTCTAATATTTTCAATCTAAAAATAAAACCAAACCATTAACAGAATTATTACATGACTAAATGATGATTCTACTCTATGATTCTAAATGGGGATTTTTCCTATCCTTGTTGTTGTCTCTTACCCCCAAGAGCTAGACATCTTTTTTACATTTCAGCCAACTAAAAATAAAGTCCAAACAGTAAAATTCTGAGCACTCTGTGAGAAAGTATATGCCAGATCATTTTACCACTTAAGACACAAATTCTACTTATGTCTTTTTTTTCCATAATAGCCAAAAACCCCTCAATAATTAAGTCAGTGACAAAGACACAAAAAAGTGGCAAAACACAGGGAGCTACATTAACCATGACAAACTGACTTTTCCATTAGTTTCAACAGTAAAGCAAAGGCTACATACCTTATATCTTTTTAATTTCTGATTCTCTTCTTCAATCAACATCTGGTATTTTGCAACTTCTGATTGTATAGAACTTAACATATTACTACTCTGATCTGTGTCCATAGGCTCCTCCTTCCACAGAAGAGAAAAAGTTAAATGGATGGATGTTAATGCAATTCTTTAAATAAAAAATCAGCCTTAAGAATATTTATATCCCAGAAAGATCCTGTTGTTCTTACAATTATAGGAACATTCAAGGGTTTTCTGCAGTTAAGTTACGTGAAAATTAGCTCAGAAACTAGGTAAAGAAGAGCTCCAGTATCACAGCAAATCAGTCAAGACAGAGCCATGACGACACGGTCATACTGTACCGAGAGCTCAAATTATCTCACTCAGAATTAACCAGAGATGCATCAGTGCATCCACACAGCCCTGCACTGGTGATAATCCATTTGGAGCAAGGGAAGAAGGAGGTGAATAATAAAGTGAAGATAAAGAACTACCAGAGAACTACTCCAGTAACCTAAATACCACAGCCTACCTCTGTGAGTTGCTGCTGTAGCTCTGCAATCCTCTGCTCGTATATCATCTTTCTGTCAGATACAATAGCCATCAAGTTAAATCTTATCTCACCTTCACTGTACCTAAATGAGGAAGGAAAAAAAAAGCAAACCTGAGACATTTTCAAAATTAATAATTAACATGACAGCTCAAAAATCTCCTCCATTATTTCCTTATAAGGGAAAACACTCTGCAGAAAAAATCTAAATGGATCTATTAAACTAAGTTGTGTTACAGATCCAATTTTGTCACAAAATAAAATCAGACCTCAAATAAGCACTATCCAATGTGTAATGCCTAATCACCTTCTTCCCCAATATATTATTATTCTTGCATGTGGTCACAAAAAAACCCAACAAGTATTGAAACTGTCCAAAAAAGAAAACAAAGTATGATATAATTGACAACAAAACAACACAGTTGACAACAAAACATGGACAAAACTGCTGCACACAATAGTTTTTTACTTTCTCATTACTGTTACTTGTTAGAAAATGTTGGGAGACTTCTTCAAATAATGTGAAAAGTACATTCAACAATTAGAGCAACAGACCTCCCATAATCTGAATTCTGCAAATGTGATTTGGTAGTAATATTGTGCTTATAAAAAAAGAAAGTCTTTGGGTGAAAGACAGATTATTTTCTAAAAATGGCATAAAATAAATTTTATTTCTAACACATTCGGGGCTGGAATCTAGGAAAACTTGTATAGTGTGTTTTTCTAAGCTTAAATTTCTAAAACAAGCCACGTACCTAAGGAGGACTTGATCTCTGTAAATAACAGCTGTATGGATATACTTTTAATCTCATATTATTATACGCACATTCCCAAACTTTATCCATGGTAATGCCACTCTGTTTTAACCTGCAAAGACCCACAACTGCCTAACAGAGTTAATAATCTTGCTCTTCATTTTTCAGAGTACTAGTATGACCTCTCTTCACTACACAGATCCTACTTTGATTAATAATACAGGAACACAGCATATTTGAGACTTATCTGTCACCACATTAGGGTCATATTGGGCAATGTACTGTGAAGTCACACAATGATGTGTGCACAAAAATTCTGCATAAGCATCATCCCTTAGAGATTCAGTTGAAAACCTTTACTTGAAGGAAATTAAGAATAAGGAATTTTTAAACATAAGGCACTATCTTTTATAAGCATCATGACTATTTACTTTTGTATACGTTTCTCTATGACAGGCCGTACAGCACTTATCCAGTCATCTTGATTGCATGCACCTGGAAAAAACACAACGAAAAAAATTATTCTTTGTATAATTTCTAGTGAATTCAAAACTCGTAAATTCAGGCTTATGCACAACTTCTGAGTACGTAACATTCTTCCTTGGCAACTGCAGTCTCAAATTACTCCAGTGATTTTTTAAGAAGTGGAAGACATTTTTTAATAACAATATGTACATAATATTCTGGCCAAAGCAATAGAGTAAGAATGAATCTTCAGAGCATAAGCATCTAATGTTTATTTTGCTGGTAACAAGAAACAACAAAGGGGAGCTTTATGTTATGTAAGTTTTTCATGACAAATCAGTTGATCAGTATGAAAATATAAAAGTAAATAGCAAAAAAAGTATGGATAATAACATTTGTTCCATTTAGACAAAATAAAGAGTTAATACTGTGTAGATGCAATAAAAAGTTAAAAAACCAGACACAGAAAAAAAATAAATGACTATATGATAAAGAATTTGATTTTTAAATGAATGAGAGAATAACTAAAAAGTGATTTTGTAAGTTGATAAACACGTTTAACAATTTCAAGACGTTAAAAACAAATGAAGAGACTCAGGATCTTGTGACCATAAAGTTTATGCTGCCTCTAGGTGTACACTGTATAGTCTCTCTAGCCAGACTAAAGATGAGATTTAGCTGCCAGCCATTACTCAGCTTACAAATAAATACAAGTGTCAAGAAAACTGGGAAAACACTCTGAAAATGGAGAGCGGGACATACTGAGATGATATAAGACTCAAAATAAAGTGCAGATACACGACAGGCACCGAAGAGCTTTTCAAGACACAAGATATTACACAAGTAGCACAAGTTAAGAAAGACTAAGACAAAACAGAACAAGTCTTACAGAGACTAAAACTATGCTAAAAGTAGCTGTTCTCTTTTTAAACCATTGGGAAAGTATTTGCTATCTAAGAAGAAATAGGTATAAACACCAGCCACATATTGTTAAAAAGTGTATGAAGTCAGCTGTATATATGCTCCCATAAAAGAAACAAACAATAAAATAAACGGACAGTTTATAATAAACCTGAAAATAATAGCTTTGAAATCATGACACAGGGAAAAAGATTAGCAACAGGAATTGTACACTGTGGGTAAGGAAAGCCAAAATGACGATGTAGTTTTATCAGGGTTTGTTACAGACAGTTCAGAACACAACATATTTCCTCAGGTAAGGAAAGCAAAAATCCACAAGTGGGTTAGCAAACTTCTCTGCTGCAACAAAGCTAGATATTAGAAGCCCATTGGATTGTATGGCCTGTTCATTTACTTATTGAAAGGAAGGACAAGCAGAAATGTGGAGGATGCAGGAAGAAAATTTCATTTTCAGACCAACAAAAAATAAACCAAGAAGTACGAGCCTGAATAGCACATTAAGAGGACTTCACAGGTACGCTTGATTTTAATAAATAACTTAACAAATAACTTGGTTTGATCCTGTGACATAAAACCTATATGTTGCAATCCTGTTAAAGTGAAGAATGTTTAGAAAAAAGATAAAAATATTACCTAAATCAATCGGTCCTTCTCTTAATCCATCTAGTTCATATAGCCGTCCATTAACAGGAACGTAGCTTACAAAGTGAAACGCATCTTCTTCTTTTGCTGAAGACTTTGCATCAAATTCAAACATCTGTTGCCTGCAAAGAAAATTTTTTAAAAATATGAGATGAGAAAGGATTTGCTCAAAATTTGCCTAGAGTTAAAACATGTGTTACCTGGCAAAACTGTTGTGAACTTGCCGAATCACTTCTGAGTTGCTCAGTGCCAGACCTTTCATCTGAAAAAAAGTAACAAAATTAAATTGTAAGGCACCACAGATAGGACACTATCATACTTAAAATACAGAACACAGCAGGCACTTACCGCAGCATCAAAGCTTTGGGAAAACTCTTTAAATTCTGACAAAGTCTCTCCCAGATGGATATCCTGATGAGCACAATTTAATAGCACACTTACTATGGCTTGAGTAGCACAAGCATTATTAATAACCTAGAAAAAAAAATAAATTAGAATTTGTTCAGTAGGTGTGATAAAAATTTAAAGATGCACAGTACTTCTCATCACACTTTCTATGCTGATTCACATTAGAGCTTCACTCTGAAACAGGAAACAACTCTAGCTTGAGTACCCAGAGAAAAGCCTTTGCTATAGGAGACCAATAAAATGAATGCTGGATAGATGTAATGTACAATTCATTGATAAAACTGATGTTTTACACCTCTGCTTAGAAACTCTGTCATTCCATTGTCTCACCATCTCCCTAAGTGATTAATAAAGGACATCGAAGAAATACCCTCTGATCTCAGTGGAAAAACAAAGTACTATTCAAAGCAAGCTGCCCAAATCACATTATGCTATCTATGGTCTTAAAAAAAAAAAAAAAAAAAAAAAAAAAAGGATCAACTCTCCCAAAGAGAATGTCTTTCAAACAATCAGAATTCCTACCAGGAATAGGAGCTCAAAAAATATTTGGAACAACAAAATACATTATGGAACCTATAATTTCTAAAGGAAGGTTGCACTAGACAAAAAAAATTCTCAAATATTCTAGGAATAAACATACAAAATTTTAAAGTGTTCCAAGATGTAAAGTTTTTTTTAGATGGCTTACTGAATAATAAGCCATATGCAAATTCAGATTTTCCATTTTTTTCCTCATTCTCCATATACCTATCCTTTTCAAGCTAACATTTAAGTTACTGGTTTGTGTGACACTGTTCCTTAGACTTAAGCATTAAATATTCCATCTTCAGACAACTTAAAAAAAACCCCTCTTTGTTTTACAGCCACGTCTTTAACATTGCTTAGTAATACCCAAACTAAAACACAGTATTACATCTCACACATACAAGTGTGTGTGATGAGAGAGAGACACTATGAGAATTATAATATTTTAATGAGAAGTCAAATAATAAAATGGTATAAGGCTGCAATAAAGGCAAGACTTAATATTTTTCTCAGTAAACTATAGGCCTTAAAAAAAAATGCATCTTTGGTCTATGAGACTATTTTGCAATTGAAAGTGCTACTTACACCTTCGGATTGGGAGAGAGAATGTTGATTTTGTATTAAAAAAAAAGAAAATTAGTTCAGGGCTGTAAATGTGAAACCACTTCCAACAAGAAGAAAAAACAACCAACCTGTTTTACAACAAAAGCTAGTCCCCACCAAAGGAAAGCCTACTACATTAATATGATAAGACACATGATATATTAATTTTCTAAATTTCAGGGTGTTGTCAGTTCAGATTATGTCGGTAGAGCACAGATGATAAAGAAACACTAAAGCAATTCTTAATTTAAGAAAATTAGAATCTAGCTGACCTAAACGGTAATCAAGGGTGTCAACTACAGATGCAGAACAGACACAGCAACTGAAACTCAAATTAAACAAACTGCAGGTACATAAGCTAGGGTTCACACAATTACAAAATTAATGACAGAGGGAAAATCCATCAATGGCAGTGAAACAATGAACAGCCGCACATAAATTAAAAAACACACAGACTACTCAAAGGACATAATTTAAGAAAATACTGTAACATAGGAAAAGGAATCAAGAACTACAGATTCTGAGATATGACTAGAAAACGGTACCATAGGTATGAGTAGCACTAGGATGGAAGCAGGATGATCGTAAGTGGATTAGAGTGAGCTAACCTGAAGCACTAGCTACAAACAGTGTAATTAAGCTGACAGACAAAAGAAGAAAGAAGGTAGAAACACCTGTGGTGAAGAACTATTAGAACAGTGCTAATACAATGATCAGAGGGTTGTTAGAGCAAACCACAATTCTTAAATGAAAACTAACACAGGACATTATAGGGAGATGCAGCACTAGGTGGTAACTATTTGTACTGGAAAATCAAGACAGAACAATCAATTGTTCTGGCAGACCATTAACCCAATAACAGCTTCAAAAAAGGGAAAGGAAATTAGGTGATATTTTGCGCCTAGAAGCAAGATAAACACAAACTGCATTGGACTAGCTGGAAATGAGAGCTTTAAACAACAGCAAACATCAGAGGAAAAATAAAACTCAGCAGGGAATTTGTAGTCCCGTCAAATATTTGTCTGTAGCACAAATACATTTTTGTATTTCAACTACAGTATGAGATGAGTCTGGTTAAGTATGTAACAACCAATTTAAACAATCTTGTCTTATTTACTGCTAGAAAACACTATGCAACAGATGCAGATCTTAGACCTGAGAACCGCAGCTGTTGAAATGAAAACAGAACTACAAATACTCTTCAGAAAGTGAGAGGCAGGAGGTAAGGAAAAGGTAGTAAGAGTAGTCCTAGAGTAGAGGAACAGAAGCAAGTGCAGTGTGCTCCTGAATCTAGATGATGTGAGGGAACTGCCAAGATGGAAGAAGGTATCCAACCAGTGGTAGTTCATGGGCAGGGTGAAGAGCACAGAGTGAGGAGGAGTTGAATGCAGTACCAAATGCAAATGAGTCCAAGGTTTGTAACACAGGCACAACACCCTAACAATGCACACAGCCAGTCCAGCACTGCTGTACACAGAGGCTAGCAAGTCACTCGAGAAAAATTACCCATCCACCCTGATTTTCAAAGTATCTCTTACATCAGGTGTCTCAGCATTGGCAGAAAACTTTTTCTACATTCAGACAGCATGACAATATATGCAGGCTGTCCCAGAAAGATCTTTATTTTTGCTTGAGGAAACTTAGCAGGGTTTTATTTGTCCAGAAACCCCAATATTTGTCTATTTCTATCCAGGAAGCCCTGGTGAGACATTTAATTGCTCAGTATTCAGGACTCCAACTTAAAGCAGAGTGTCATATTTGAATGATTTTGCTAGCAAAGCTACAAGGTGTATTTATTAATATGTGAAAGAAAGTAACAAAATAGATACACATGCAAGTTAGCGAGATGATCAAAAAACCCAAGAAGATTGCCTTAGCACCAAGTGAAGCTTAGTTTAAAATGAACCTAGGAATTACCTGAACAGGCTGCTCTGGCACACTCTTCAATTCTGATGCGTAAGTTCATACGCATACACCTTTTCCTATGGATCCACTGCCAGCTTCTGTATCAACTTAAGACTGAAGCACTTCAAGTTCTTGACTCACATCCTCTTATCTGATAGATTCCATATTTTGTTTTTCAAAAAGCTGTGGACAACCCTGTCTGTGCTGCAATTCATAGTATAAGCAGTAAATCTCTGTGGTTCACTTACTAAGCATCCCAGTTAAGAAAGAGTTGGCTTTACAAAGCTCAACATGAAAAATTCAGCATTAGGACAACATTCCACAACTCACTGTTATTACAAAACCCTATCTAATTTTATTGATTTCTTTTTATTCCTTTGGGATAAAAACCTAATATTCTTTTAGTTATATTCAATTATCGAAAAATATCTTTCTGACCTTGATTAGATGTGTTGCAAGTTCATTTTACTTCTCATTAGTTATTTGTTAAAGATTAGCTTTAAGACAGATTTCTGGTCCATTTTAATGTTACCAAACCTGAAAATGTCACCAATTTTGAGTCTGAAATAAACTGAAGTATTGGAAATGTTAAAAATTACGTAACAGGCTTCCATTAGTGGAACAAAACCTAAATACCAATGTTTTGTTATTAACAGTATCATTTAGAAGATCCTCCTTCTGAAGGTACATAGGTGTTATTCCCGATTAATGAAGTTAGTGTTTTATTATCACACATAATTGAAATGCTTTATCATCATGATGCAGCATAAAATAGATATATGGCATATAACAAAGGCACGATACCAATACTTCAGTAATAAAACCTGAAGAGGTTATTAAACTAAGAAATTTTAGTACATAAAGCTGCAAAAACAGCATTCTTTTTTGTCAAGAGACTTTTCCACTTCTGCAGCAATCAGCACAAAATCCAGCTATTCAAAGAAGTGCTGAAGAGAGCAGAATACATTGAGTGGTACAACTGAGTAGCCACTGTGTGTATAAATAACAGCATGAGTCTCGTTAAGCAACACAGAAATCAGGAAATTCAGAGTTAAGGCTGAAATTGTACCCTTAACTCACCTCATTGTGCCTAGGTATCCTAGCTCAAAGGGTTTGTATGATCATCCAGGGTTCTGAGGCCTCAAATAGAGGACCAAACCACACCTAGGCATAACAGGGAGGCCAAATTTAACATGAGTGCACATAAAACTGACCATTAAAAGATTCCTTTAATACACATGCATATTTGACTTCAAAACTGAACCCCCCCAACATACTTGTGACTTAACTTTGAACAAGATCTAGTTTAACATCAAATCCTCCTGTAAATCTATGATTTCTGGCCACAGATACCCTTTTTTCACATCTAAGAGTGCAAGCATGGCAACAACAAGGACACTTAACTTAGTTGTCATTTGGAATTCAACAACATTGCTATGCAAGGCATAGAAGGAAAATGTGAGCACGTACAAGCTTCTTATCAAAATTGTTTCTTAAAGCAATTTGAAAGATGTTTTCCTAGACAAGGTTTGAGAGCTGTAGCCTTTGACATCCAGCTCAAGTTTCCCCCTCCAAAAATGAAACAGTTTAAGATGGAACTTAAACACATCAACAGAATACAGTTAAACAGACCAATAATCCTAAATGGCCTAAAAATGTTGCTAACCTAAAAAACAAATCTATTTGTTTTGGGGTTCCAGCCTACAAACAAACACATGGTTATTTAACTTACCACTTTTGCAATTAAGAAAATTTTAAAACAGTCTTGACATCTGAAAAAGATTATTGAAAGACAATAAAATGCCATCTTCAAAGGCACCATAAAATTGGACTTAAAACACTGAGAAAATGAAAAAGGCACATAAGCCCAGTTGTATGATACCTGGGAGGAGTTGCTACTTTACAATAGAAATATCTAATATTTATGTTTGTCTTCCCTTGTGCTCCTCAGTGACTCAGAAGGATTCACAGACTGCAGTTTCACAAAACACAATAACCTTAGTGCTACTGTAAAGAAACTCCTGTTCTCTCTCACTTACCTTTTACCAGCTTTGGCCTGTACAGACTCAATGAACAAATAAATACATCTCATAATGTGGAAGGAGATCAGCCCAGAAAACAGGCATAGAGAATCTACAGAAAAATGCTGGCTGATGAGCTGCACTGGCTCATGGAAGTTCAATGAGCAGCTGAGCCATTGAAACACAGGAACAGAACCATGAAATCAAAAGACGACAGGCTGGGAGGACACCCTG
>NW_009953647.1:1650189-1655188 GCF_000747805.2 Chaetura pelagica
CTGCTGTCATCAGCGGGAAATCATCAGATCAGCCATTTACTTGAGAAAACATTATCACAATGTAGCTTGTCAAGTTGGACCTCTAACGAGGGCTAACCACCTCTCCTGTGAAAGCTACCAGAGCTAAACTGGTATTACAAATCCCAACTGCACTAAAGAGACAGATTTTGATTATTTTTTTATTTTTAATTCTTGTTTCTTTGCCATTATTTAACTAGTTGTTCTGTCAATATTCCTCAGTCCAGGCATGTATGTCCACAAGAAATATTTTGACGTTGCTAAGCCACTGTCTAAGAGACAACATGAAAACATGAAAGAGATACTCTAAACGTAAACTACTTGTTAATTACTTTCAAAACATATATTCTGTGCCACCAAGTGGCATAACGAGATACTACTATATCAAAATAGTGAACACTCCTAGAAATTGCTTTCCATGTGGAAATTAATTATTTGAGTCACTCCAGCACACCGTTTTTAAAGGCAACAATTGAAGGAGGGAGGTTAGGAAGTTCCTACACCTCCACAAAAAACAGTTTCATGCTTAAGAAAATAATAAAATATCAATGCTTCAAAGAAAGTTACAAATAAAGACAACCTTTTCCTGTTAGGCCTTTAATGTTCTGATTTTGTCATCAAGTAAAACATTATCCAAGGTTTCTGATGTACATTTTTCAATCCAAACTTAAAGCTCAACAAAGCTCCTATTAGCTACTTCCTTTTAAACTGTGTTGTTCTTTAGAAAAGTAAGGGGGGGAGGAAAAAGCAAAAGAAGTGGAGCAAGGAGACAAATGCTTTGAAACTTTTCAGCATCCACAGGAACAGTAATTCTGGGAGAACCTCATCTACTTACAGTAAACAAGGAAGATGAAATCACTTGAATGAGGGTAAAACTAACTTCAATTAAAAAAAAACCACTTCTCTAGATTCTTATGAGAATTATTTTCTCCCTGTAAATACCCTTTGAGAATTAAATCAAGGATTTTCCCTGATGTTATTTGCATCAAAGCTATTCTATAGCTACAGCCTACTGGTCACTAACAATATGTTTGATCAGGTAGAAAACACAACATAAACTAGTGCCTATCACTCCTACCAACCTATAAAGACACTCAGCAAACTACTGCTGATCATGGCATCATAAGAATGGTGTACACTGCTTGGCAGGCCTCCAGAGCTGCAGCAGGGAAATAATCAATAAAACAGTATTAAAAAAGATGAAGAAATATAGTCATCCAAAGTAGCATCAAAGAGTAACATGATTATAAAAGAAACTAATTAAAGATGGTTATCTACACAAGAGAAACACATGTACAAAGTAGCCAAGGGAGCTAAAAATGGTCCTAAGATTTGCATTTTTTTCCATATTTTTACACTTTTTGCTAGAAATGTCTTGAGACTTCTTTATATCCTGAATTTACATACAAAACCCTTCCGTGTTGGTGAAAGTTAAAAACCAAAAACCATAAACCAAAAAAAACACCTCAAAGCAACAGTCGACATGTCAGTCTTCATAAAAAGCCTAATAATTTGCCCTTTGATATATGAATGCTTTGTAATTAACAAATGTAGTGTTGCACTTCTTGCTTGGACTGTTACATTTATCACTGTCTGGGATGCAGTTCTTGAAAAAGAGCTAAATTATTAATTACTCCTACTTTCATTCTGGTTATTTCCTCTTGCTTTTCTTGCTTGCTAACAATAAGCACAGCAGGCTGTCAATGCTAACACAAAATTTCAGTACTACTCTATACTTAATAAACAAGAAGGATTATATTAGCAAACATTTTTTCCTGACATTTCCAATTTAAACTCACCTTTCTGATTTAAATACTTAAAACTTCCATGTCAAGATAATCTGCAGATTCTTAAAGGAAGGCATTATCCTAGAGTTATACTGCCCTGGCCCCAGAGCATTGAGAATCACAAGAAATAAAAGAAAGACCAAAACATACATTTCTTCCTAGAATTTGTTGCAAGTGGTTTCAAAAAAATAATTTGCTCATTCAGCTGAGCACACTTACCAAGTAATTACTTAATGCACAGAAGAGTGAGGTACTCTTACAGGTCAGGGATGACAAATAAAGAGCTTTACTCTTCCATAACTGATGGTATTTTTTCTGACTTGACAAATCAATCTGATTTACTTTACTAATTAATCATTTTTTAATACACAGTTCCCACTCTCACAGATTTTGTTAAAGTTATTTCATACTGCAAAATATTATTTTTTTTTTACACATTAACAAAATAAAGCTGTTTCATGACATATGTAAGAAAAATACTGAACTTGCAATACCTGTTTAGCAAAAAAGATTGTATCCAGTCTGGAATCCTGAACAACAGAACCTGCTGGTTCCTCTCCAGGCTGCCACTTGAAGAGGAAAATCAGCCCATGCACTGGCCTAAAAAATGAAATTGATAGGAAAAATAAATAAATCACCTGTATTCATGAAAAATATCTAAGCCAGAAATCTCTACCGTAATTTACAGGTATGCTGGTACAGTAATTCTGTTACTTATTTCTAACCATAGGGGACCTGCACTGACATTTTTAGATGTGGTCTTTTAATTAGGCAGCAGATACTTTAGACTTCTTTCTGTACATGCTACGCAATCCCAACATGAATTAGCCTTTAGTCAGTACTTTTCCTAAGCTAGGACCAATCTTCCTCATTACTGTAACTAGTAGTTGCACAATACTCATTTGAATTTGTAAGTGACACATAGCTATCAAAACATTTGTCAATCTTACACGAGCTGGAACAAAAGCTTTGGTAGTTCTTTTAGGCATACATGAAATATTCAAAGAGGCATTTGTATTAAACTTCATGCTTCAAGTTATCTCTCTGAGAACCAGAAAAATCCAGTTTTCTACTAAAACTGCCTTGCTTTTGAGACAACATGTCTTGCATAGTAAAAAACTTTTACTGAATGTGCTGTATTTAGTATTCCCATAGAACCAAAAAAATATTAGTAAAGGAGACAAAATCTACAGATATATTAAAGCAAAAACTTATTTAACATATCAACCTGAATTTAAGGTCACTGCCACAAAGATGCCCCAAGAAGTTTATCTATAAAGGTAAACATACATAAGAAATTTTTCCTAAGCTCCGAACAGAAGTACAAGATGTTTTAAACAGTAGGTCCACTCAGGCAATTTGAAAAATGCAACACTGTTACATTCTTTAACTCTCAAAGTTAAAATATTGTATGTGTGCATGAGAAGGAAGGCCATATTCACAACTAGAAAGAGAAACATTTGACAGTGCAAGAACTTTACCAATGAAACAAGTAATGTTCTGATGAATTGTCACATGAAGTACATAAAGGAGGCAGCAAAACTTCCCTAGTAACATTTCTGCTATTCAGGTGTCACTTGTCAAATGCTTTCAGTTAGACAAAAACAGCTAAAACTACATCTTCTGTACTAATTGCTACACCTTCTGAAAGGTAATTAGGCAAGCATAAGGTATCTGCACAGAATCAGTGTATAGTCTAGGTCAGATGACATTTCCTGCTTAAAATCTTGTATGTGAACACAAATAACCATGCACCATAGACAAAATTAAAACAATTAATTAATGAGGGCAGAGCTGCTCCAGATGATATCAGCCACTGTCAGCTGTAACAAGAATATTTTCCTTCACACACACGTGGAAGGAGTTCTGCAAGAAAAACGAGTTACAAAAACACGTTAAGTACTGCAAATTAATTTATTTAAATAAATGAACAGATACAATATGTTATGTGAAGGGAGATAAAAGCAAAGAACAGAAGCTTGTCAAAGAATTTGTAAAGGGATACAACACAAACCAATGGCAAAATAACTACAAAACTATTTTCACATTCTAGCTGCTACTAGCATCTCCTTCCAAACCCAGAAAAGCTAGATTAAGTACCAAAACCTTAATAAAAAGTAATTTAACTGCCAGGTATCCAATTAAATCAAAATCCTAACAAACTCCTGCAGAAGCTGAAGAAGCAAAAAATAAGCAAAAAAAGACTCCACAAGAAACTACTTGAGTTTAGCTCACATACTTTCAGTGACTTCAGACAAGTGTGAATACAAAACATGCAAATTAGAAAAGTGCCTTACTTTAATTTTTCAAAGTTCTCTGGTTCCAAACTCCATATTTCCTCAACCTGTGCTCCTCTACAACCTGAAACAAGGAAGGATACAGGTTTCTTCAATCACTCCACTTAAAAAAGACAAAGCCAGAAAAGACAGCCTCATGAAAGAGCTATGGTAACATCTACAACTTCATGTCCAGGTTATAAAAAGGTACATTTACAGTCTTTAACACTTCATAATTTAAAAAAACCCAAGCCAATCAAACAAGACAGGTTAAGAGAAATTATTTCAGCAATTTTTACTGTGTATGGTGATATTGTCTTTATAGCATCAATGCATTTAAAAATTAAACACAAGAAATTAACACTAATTAGTCACTTCATGTCCTCTGTCAACAGAAAATAAAACTGTTTTAAAACACATTGTCAGCTAGTCCAAAGCACAAGTTAAAATATTTATCTCCAGGGAAGGACTACAGGTAGTAGGCTGAAAATACCATAAACAATACATATAAGTAAAATACTTGTGTTAGACAGAGCCCCAAAAGTTCAAGTACTTAGTATGTAGAAGAAAAATCTATTGGCTAAATAGAAATACAAAAGGAGAAACATTCCTGGACTTCACTTGTGAGAAAAAGCCATGACAGAAACTATAAATCTATAAAACCGTTGTTTCTTTGACCAGATTCCTATGTAGACTTATCTGTTGCTATCACCATATAAGCTCTGTAAAGCCAGAGATATTAAATGCAATTCAACATAAAATTTAACGTTCCAAAAGGCAAAGCAGCCCCTGGCAGGACACCCAGCCCCTGGCCCAGCCCCGCAGCTCAGCCCGGCCACAACCCTCTCTCCTCCGCAGACAGGACCGAACACGCACCGGCCCCGCCGCACGGGCAGGGAACCTCCCGCCCGCAGCACG
>NW_009953647.1:1656331-1660196 GCF_000747805.2 Chaetura pelagica
GGGGACGCTGCGGGCTGGGCCCGGGCCGGGCTCCGAGCGGGGGGTCTCGTTCAGCGGGGATGGTGACGGAACCCGGAGGGGCCGTCTCTGTAAACGGCCACCCCCTTCCTGGCACCCGCGCGGGGGGAACCCGTGAGGGGATTACAGGCCGGGTCGTTTGGGGCTGCTCGTCTGCTGCGCCGTCACTTGTGTGTATCCTCGGTATAGAAACTGACAGCTACACTCACGGGTCTTCGGGTGCCAACTTTGGATGCCTTTCTTTCTTTTTTTTCCTTTTTTATGTCAGAGACTTGCAGTGGTGTCAGTGTGTGCCTTCCATGTTTACAGGTTTAGCAGTGTGTAGAACACAATGGGGCACGGGTGACCGTGTATTGTTCGGTTCTGGCTGCTGGCAGCGGCGCGGGCGGGGGAGGCTGCAGTTCTGGCCGCCTGCGCAGGAACGGAAATTCTGTGCCAAAGAGAAAGTTTGTCAATCGGTGTGTTAACTAAACTCAGGAAAAAAATTATCTGCCGGCATTAGTGACATCTGTTTGTTCTGACTTATCCTGGTGAATGAAGCAAAATGGCAGTTACCTTCAGTAGCCAAATAAGCATGTGAAAATGAGGTACCTGCAGTGCTTACACATTGTTAACTGAATTTCTTTGAAAGGTAATTTGAGTGTGCAGATCTCACGATCTCTTTGCAATTTACTGGATTGTATTGTTGGTGCTTTTTTTTAAACAGAACCTCTTTATTGTCTTTTTATTGCTTGGTGAGAACACAGACAACAGAATTTGTTGTTGTCATGTTAATGTTTTAGAGATAGTGAGGATGGTTAATTTTCTTCCCCTTAACCTGCTGATTTTGTTTCTCCTGCATTCATTCCGTTCTAAGTGTTGTGGCTTGAATGTTACCGTGCTAGGTGTTCTTCAAGTATTTGGGCCTGTAATAAAGCATCTGTCAGTTGTTAAAAAGCTGTTATTTAAGCCTGACTGAAACTCGCCACATTGAAATTCTCAAAAAGTCTTCTCACGTAACAGGTTGCCAGTATTTTACTTCTTTATTTTGGCATAGTGTTTCCTCAGTTGGTCACTAACACCAATTCTTCAGCAAAATAGAGTAGGGCAAGATCTGAGTTTTGAGCAGTTTAATATGCAATCCAAAAATCTGCCTAAGAAATTGGTGCCATATATTAGTGATAAAGGACATAACTTGAGCCATGTTTGCTGTGTGCCACTTACTGGGGTTAAGTAGTTGGTTTCTAAGTTGGTTTTGAAGAACTGAAATTGTCATTATTGTAGCTAAGAGGTGTTTTTGTTTCTTTTCCCTGATAGGTGCTATTGCACACTGAGACTATACTCTTGTTAAATTCATGAAGGACAAATTACAAGAGTGTAGATAAGATACATTTACTTTGCTTAGAAGTGATAAAAAGGTCATCTGGTTTACGTGATAGTTGTGAACAAACTTCATTATTCTTTCAACAGACCTCTTGGAAGTGTAAACAATGGAGGACAAGGAAAACCAAGTGCAACCCCTGGATGAAAAGCAGGTGCCCAACTCTGAAACGGGTTATGTGTGGCATGTCACCGATATGAATCGACTGCAGCGCTTCTTGTGTTTTGGTTCAGAAGGTGGTACTTACTACATCAAGGAGCAGAAGCTGGGCTTTGAAAGTGCAGAAGCTCTAAAAAGACTGATTGAAGAGGGTAAAGGTTGTGAAGTTGTTCAAGAAATAAAGACATTTAGTCAAGAAGGCAGAGCAGCAAAACAGGAGCCCCTGCTTTTTGCTCTTGCAATTTGCTCACAGTGTTCTGATGCCAAAACGAAACAAGCAGCATTTAAAGCTGTTCCTGAGGTGTGTTGCATACCAACCCATCTCTTTACTTTCATCCAATTTAAGAAAGATCTGAAGGAGGGCATGAAATGTGGCATGTGGGGCCGTGCCCTGAGGAAAGCTGTTGCAGATTGGTACAATGGAAAGAGTGGCATGGCTGTCGCTTTAGCGGTTACAAAATATAAACAAAGAAGTGGTTGGTCTCATAAAGATCTTCTGAGGTTGTCCCACCTAAAACCTGCCAGTGAAGGTAATAAATTTTTATTTACCTGAAAATAGTGGGTTTTTTAAACCATGTTTATTTACTGTGGAACTATTTTTGAAACCAAAGTACCATCATAAATTGATGATTTCATAGTGGTGACATCCTGTAAATTGCACCTTAAAAACATGAGTGTTCATATCTGAAACTCTGCTGTTTATCTTCAAGGTAAACAGGGTTTTTTCCTTTTTTTTTTTCACTTAAGATAAAATAAAGCTGTTTGTATTTGCATACAAATGATGAAATAACACTTTCTCATTATTTGGGAAGATCTGTTTGTTTCAAATACATTAGGTTCTTTACTTCTAAACAGAATAACATGGTAATTAAAACTACTGCTCTTAAGTTGTATGTGGCTGACGTTTTTATAGCTGGTTGGCAGGTCTGAGGATGAAGCCTGCTAACTCATTTCCTTGCTAGTATGAGAAATGCCAGTATAAAGAGAGTAATCCTGCTTGGAAAATTTTTTTTCTTCATAATAGGAATTGCTGTAGTCACTAAATATATTACCAAAGGGTGGAAAGATGTCCAAGAGGCATATAAAGACAAAGCAGTTTCTGCTGAGATTGAAAAGCTCTTGAAGTATCTGGAGGCTGTGGAGAGAGTAAAACACACAAAAGATGAGTTGGAAGTTACTCATTTAATAGAGGAATATGGTCTAGTTAGAGAGCAACTCCTGACAAACCATCTGAAGTCTAAAGAGGTGGGTAACGTCATTATCTTTGTACTCTCTTTTAAAGTAACACTCTTCAGTCTTAATCTAGATTTCCATAAAAAATAGCTCATTTGCTGGTTTTCAAGTTTTTAACCCAGGTAGCTAATTTAAAATACTGGAGATCTTCATACAACTTGTACATTTATTTTTAAACGTGCTTATTTAATATACAGATATCAGTTCTTGTCGTTTGGGAGTCTAATTATTTTTTTTTTTAACTTTTCTTTCTTTGATCATAGGTTTGGAAGGCATTGCTGAAGGAGATGTCCATTTCTGTGTTGTTGAGAAATTTAGGAAAGCTGACAGCAAATTCAGTGCTTGAACCACGAGGTGCAGAAGTGGCAATAGTCTGTGAAAGACTGAGAAATGAGAAACTGCTAAAAAAGGTTAAGAACTTTTTCATAATCAGTGCCAGTCTTTGTTGGTTTTAGTCACTTCTTAAACTGTATTTCTTCAGGTAACCTTATTATAAAATAAAAGGAATGTTCTTTGGAGAAAATGTGCAGTTTATTAATTTAAAAAAACTGTAGTGGAAATACCTGCATCTTTATTTTTAAATCTATGTTTATAATTTCTCATTTGATTCCGCCCCCCATTTCTGAAACTTTTGCACAAATTAATTGTATTGGCAGCTGGGATCTTTTTGTAAATCAGGGCTGTGGCAAGCTTAGCCTTTTGTGTTCATCCATTACTACTGAGTCTTGCAATTTAGAATCACCTTGAAAAGTGAGATGTAAGTCCCTTGTGTAGGATCCTAGGAAGTGAATGAAGAAACTAGCATAGCAGCTGGGAGGAAAAGGAAGAGGGAACAAGGAGACTTCTTCCATTCAGATTGCTTTACATCAAAGAAATAAGAATATATTCATCAAAGAAATAAGAATATAAGAAGGAAAAGACGGTTCTCAAAAGGGAGAAGAATATTTTCAGGAATTTGGGAGATGGAGAAGACAAGTGGCTTTTCCCAGTAGTTTTAAGTGTTGGGGAGATTGAAATTTCAACACTTAACAAAACATTGATAAACCACTAGAGTGAAGATGTGGTTTAGAATACTTAGTTGATTTGGTTTATGTA
>NW_009953647.1:1660630-1674434 GCF_000747805.2 Chaetura pelagica
AAAAAAAGAAAATGTTTGGACTGTCCTCTCATAGTAAGAGGAAATAAGTGCTGTATTCTGAAAAGGGTTTCTTTGCCAAGTTTTATTGTATTTGATACAAAACCAGTTTTAAGTTTGTTCTTTTCTTAGATCAACTCCTTTCCCCTCAGCATGACAGGGACTGTCTCTAACTGTAAGCCTGTGATAGAAAATAGCAATCATAGACAACCGTAGATCTGTGTGATTTCACCCAAATTCTGTTGATGGTGTAAGATGACATTTGGAATTCATTGGAGGATCCTGGAAATGGAATGAGGTCCATTACCAGTAACTGACAAGCATCATTTCATACAACAGCTGTGTAAACACTGCATGAACTCTTCAAATATAACAAATGTGAAGTGACAATATACTAAACAGATTCTTGTAGTAGGATCTTGTTTTCAGTTTTAGTTTATTACATTTTATTTTTTTTTTAAGGAGTCGAACTTTTTAGAAACTTACTGTAAATTTATTTTGCCTGTAGGGTAGAATACATCCATTCCATATTTTGGTTGCATTAGAAACCTACAAAGCTGGACATGGTAGCAGAGGGAAGCTTTGGTGGCGTCCTGATGAAGACATTTTAGAAGCTTTAGATGCCTCATTTTACAAAACTTTCAAGGTAGTATAGTTCTTCAATTTGGTAAGCTTTTTAAGAATTGCCTGTTTTGTAAAAGTTTAAAAGTTCGTTGTGTGGATAACAATTTTGAAACTATTTAAAAATGTCTTAGGAATTAGAATTTTATTAGAGAATCAAAACTTCATTATATATTCTAATTTTAGCAACTTTATTGTCCTAATGTTTTCCCAGAAAGAATAAAAATAAGGCCCACTTTTAGGGGTGAAAGCAGAAGAAGGAATAAGACATCAAGATATTAATTATGTGTACCTGTTTTCTTTTTTTCCTTTTAGGCAGTTGAACCAACAGGAAAACGCTTCTTGCTTGCAGTTGATGTCAGTGCATCAATGACACAAAAAGTTCTGGGCAGTGTGCTCAGTGCTAGCACAGTTGCAGCAACAATGTGTATGGTAAGGCATTGAGCCTATTTTATTTATGACTACATGCGGCTTGAGCTGCTCTTTTGATACAAAGATGCTCTCATTTCTGGTTAGAAGTCAGAAGGAAATGGATACATAATATTTCTTGGGTACAGAAGATGTGACCTGTATCAGTGGTAGATCAGGTGCTTAAAGACAACCAAATTTAGAAAGATCAATTTGAAGGAGTTGATTTCCAGTATAAATCAAAGTAGAGATCAAAGTTGCTTTTTCAGTTAGCTAAGACTACATTTCAGTTCCTTTCACAAGCATTCATAAACCAATACAGATTAGATTAAGAAATTTTACAGTAATTCTTGTGTGCATTTGAGTTCCTTTCCCCTCAATTTGATATTCTAAAGCTTCTTGTGTATTTACGTTATAGAAGAGTTGAACTTTTGTTTGTGTTTAAAAAAGTCGAGCATTTTATATCAGAAGGAAGAGAAGACATATGAAAGTATCTTTACTTCCAGTAACTAGAGCAGTTCCTTAGCTCTGGTTTTTGCAGTGGTTAATTGCAGTAATGTTACAGACTGTCTAAAGCGTTGAGTGAAGCCTCAGTGTGTGTGAGAAGCCGTACTGACTTGAATACAAAAGGTTATGTCATGTTTGTGTGGTTGACAGGAAATGTCTTAATTCAGACATTAAAAATGCTAAATTGATATAACTAAATTATTTTCTCTCTTCTTTCTCAGGTTGTTGCACGTACTGAGAAGGATTCCCATATTGTTGCCTTCTCACATGAAGTGGTCCCTTGTCCAGTGACAGCTGATATGATGTTACCTCAAGTATTAGTGAAAATGTATGAAGTATGTAAAAAAACCAAACCAACAATTCAGGAAAGGGCTGTTACATCAGTTTAAAAATCTCAGCAGTTACATTGTATTTTCTTTGTAATCAGTTCTAGGACCTTGTTTAGTCTGTATCAATGTACTAAAACTGATTTTTTTTTCTCCATTTATTTAGTGGAAGTCCAGCAAATGTCATTTCAACTGATGGCTATAAAATATTGCAATTTAGAATGGCAGTGTTAAGTCACAATGAGGAAATATAGAAAATAGAAAAGATTTTTAAAGAACCAACCAATCATCCAAAAAAACACGGACAGAACTGAGATAAAATTAATAAGTGAGCTGTTGTTTAACAAAGAAGCCTCTATGTGTGATAAAACATGAAACTTAAATAAAAAGTAATTCTTGCATGGTTTACTAATTTCTGTGTTAACGTGTTCTATGTATTTATTCTTTTTCTTTTAAGATTCCAATGGGTACCACTGATTGTTCCCTTCCAATGATATGGGCTCAGAAAACTCAGACAGCTGTTGATGTCTTCATTGTACTTACTGATAATGAGACCTTTGCTGGAAATATGCAGCCTGCCATGGCTCTGAGAGAGTACAGAGAGGTAAATAAGCTTCTGACTGTTTGTAATTGAATAATACAGTACAAAGTAAATACCCGTTCTAGAAATGTTTTAGAGACCAAACTAGATGTGGGGGTTTGTCAGTAGATAGTTATGTATTGTTAAAAACTGATATATCCTGCAGCTAGGCAGAATTAGTGCACATATTGCACATATTTAAAACTACTGAATTGCTGAAAAGATCTGTAATTATCCCACAGTGCACAGAATATTGCAATCAATGAAAATTTGTTTGGTATTCGGGGAATACATTAATTTTTGCATTCTGTGTATAATTGATTGAATGAGGTTTTTGTTGTAAGTTCTTACAGAATGAAATTCAGCTCACAGAATTAAATTTAAATTGTATGGCTGCAGTAGGTACTGCAAAGTTTAAATGAAACAATGAAGATGAGCCTTTAGGGAAGCTGACAATAGCATGAGCTGATGGTGTCTTGTAAAGAAAGCTCATTATGTTTTAAAGGGGGTACTCTAAGATGTGCATCTTCATCATTTTGAAATTAAACTGGAAAAATACCTTCACAAAATACCAAGCATGTTGCTATTAGAAGCTCTTGTTTTGTCAGCAAACAATCTTTTTTGCTTTAAGGGAACTATTTTTTAAACTAGAAAAATACTTTTTGGCAAGCATGTCTGTATGGACATTAATCTGCTGTCATGTCTACCCAGTTGAAATTAGGGTCTTTAAAAATCCTTAACATGCCCACTGTGTTTTTGTTTCCTTAGTTGAGAGTAGCTCCCATTCATAAACTTGTGCTTGAAACAAATAGTTCCTGTACCCTGGCCTTCACGCCACTTGCATTGCTTTACCTTACAGCTTACTGACCTGCAAATTCAGTTCATTTAGCAGAATTTTCCAGGCTACAGCTGTTGTATTTGTTCAACCAGCATTTGGAAATCCTTGTCTTAGACAAAAACACACTCTGACTCCTGCTTGATTATTTGATAATTATTATTGAAAGATTCCTCTCAGAATGAACTGCAGAGTAGCAAATGCTATATTTACACTGGAAATTATCTATGAATCTTAGTATTGCAGCAAAGTTGTGCTTACATACTTCGTTCTAATTATTTCCATTTATTTAAATGCATATACTGCAGGTTAAATGCAGTATTAACAGTCTGCAATTCTGGTTACGGCCTATCTAGTTTCTATCAGTATGCCTATTCAGACAGTGGTTTATGCAAGCAAGGTAGCTCTCTGGCATGTTTAAGTTGCCATGTATGTGTGTTCTGATTATTTTTTTTTTTTTCCTTCCTCTAGAAAATGGGTATTCCTGCTAAATTGATTGTTTGTGGAATGACCTCACGTGGTTTTACGATCGCAGATCCAGATGACAGAGGCATGTTGGATATATGTGGCTTTGATACAGGAGCCTTGGATGTTATTCGAAACTTCACTTTGGATTTGATTTAATTTTATAGGCATCTGCATTTCCCAGTGGGTCCATTGCTGGCAACAGACTTCACCCTGGGAACTTCCAGCCAAATATATACTATTAGAATATGGCACATTATATACATATCAGAATATACCTTTTGGTGAAGGGGAAACAAGGAAAGCAGATAAGAAATCACTCTTATCTGTTTTCCTGTTGCACACAATTTAAAAATAACAGTGGGAAGATTGCTAAAAGTAGCTACAGGGTTAGACAATACATAATTTAATTTCACTTATGATAGATTATAAGTACTGAGAGATTTTTAATTTTTCCCCTTCCTGTTGCTGTGGAATGCTTGTTTGCAAGAATAAATCCGTGAGTTCCTCTTAGGATAGGACACAAAAAAAAAAGGGTTAGTATTTTTAATAATATCAGTTTAATAGCAACTCAGTTCAGAGGTATTTTTCTTTGGGCTTTTTTTAATGTTTGTATTTTAAACAAAATTACTAAGGTTCAACAGTTTCCATTGTTACACTTCAAATCTACAAAAGTAGTATTTGCTGACACATGTGAGACCATGTGACTGTGATGCAGTATAAAAGCTACCCAGTGAAGTTTTATACTGGTAAAACTGAAAGTGCAAGAGATCATGCTAATATTTTTCTATCTAGATTATCATCTGAGTTTTCAGGAGTAAAGTAATTCTCTTTAGATAAGTTGAGGGGCAGTTTATGTACAGTTCAGTTTCAGAAGCACTATTTTAGAATTAATGAGCATTACAGGAAGTTCTAAAATCTGCTTTGAGTAGACAGATCTTGGAAGGGGCTAGGAAGCCACATTCACTCCGTGTTATAACTTCAGGAAGTATCAGCACACTTTCAGTGAGGAAAATCAACAAGTGCATGTGTCTTGACCTGCTCTTGAGAGCTGAGTAGTAAAAACCAGAAAGAAATAGCTACATTTATTTTTTTTTTTTTCAAAATACTATATTCAATGATACAGAAACAATCTTCCTAACAGGAGAAGTGTCTCAGTTTTTAAAATCTTTTTGTAAATAATGCTACTTCTGATTTCTTAATTCAAGCTAACATTTTCCAAAACTACCTCCAGTTTTTAGTGACCAATTCTTAGAAACTTTTATGATATGTACATTTGTCTTCTTCATGTTCTCAAAATCTTGTTTCAGAAGTGATTGAAACAGGATTTTTTTTTTTATTTTTTTAGTCTGGTAGTAAGAGTGTGAGTAGATAAGGAGAAAGCTAGTGAATATCTTTATCACTTCAGAACAGGAATTGATAGCAATTAATGTATATATGTATTTAATTCTGTGTGTGTGTTTATATCTGTGTGTATAAGGGGGGAAGTTAAAAGATCTCTTTAGTAGATCATAAACTTAGGAGGTGAGAAAGGGTTTTTTTAGTGATTATTTTAGAACTTCCCCTGAGACATAAGTATGTCAGTCTCTTTGCTAATTCTGGCTGTTTTAAACAGTTAATTTTATGTTAATTTGAACATAAATATGATTTATAAGAATAACCCAATTGTGGTAAATGACATATAAGATAATATTTTTCTGCCTAGACCCCACACTTAAATGTATAATCCAAGTTCATATTATACTTTTGATACTTGTAACACTTTTCATTATGCTTCACACATAAGTCCAAAGCTTGCATATTCCCTAGGATGGGTATGTCTTTTGGTGCTAAAATGTGAGGTTCCATGTTACTGAAGGTATTCTGATACATACTTAGACTCTATCTTCATTAATAAATCAAAACAATGAGGGAAATCTTTTCTGACTTTAAAACCATGGCTTAAAGAACTGATGGTAGGATTGTTACCTTTCAATGGATGTGAACATAGTTCTGAATTGTCATTGCTCAAGATACAGCTCTGGAATGCTTGCAGAATACAGGGCTGCCACCAGCTTGTCAGGTGGTATCTAGGAAAAACAAGTGTTCCTACAAAAGCTGAGACATAGCACTTTGAGTTTGAAAAAGAAAATTAGCCATTTCTTAGGAAAAATTTCTTACCCCTTTTAGTCTCTTTCCTAAATGAACACCATGAATATGGGGAGTAAATTCATTTGCTCAACAGGTTAATAATTATTTTCAGTAAATGCACTGATGTTTTTGGGGTTGGTTTTGGTTGTAATGTGTTTTGAATTACACTGTAGTCAGACATCTGATTAGGTGTTTATTTTTAAGCTAGGAATGTTGAAAATAACTGATAGATAAGTATCTTTTGCAAGTACTTTTTCTTATTTGAAGTAGTATTTGTGAAGTAATAGGAAATATTTTGGACTAAATATAAAATGAAAACTTAAACAGGAATTTTAAGTAACTTTGTGCAGTTAATTGCATAAATTTACTGCAAGGAAAATACTAACTTAGTTACTAACACATGGAATGAACAGTTACCGTAGTGTTGCATCTTTGAAAGCAGTCCAGTTGAAAATACTATTCCCTGAACTAGAATGTAAGTGAAGGTGAAATTTTCAGTAGAACTTAAGAGAAAAATGTAGCTCCCTGTATCTATTGACACTGGACAGCTATGTACCATCTTCAAGATAGTCATCCATGCTGGAGGACATAATATGCTCCTAAATATTTGCCATATCTCTGTAGTAAAAAGAACTTGTTAGAAGCAGAATATTCAGAGTGGTTTGGTTATATGATGTAGAACTGGCACCAATGAGGTCATGTTGTCATCTGCTCCTCCTTTAAGATTTTCACAGAGGGGAGGAATCATAGAATCATAGAATCTTAGGGGCTGGAAGGGACCTCGAAGGAAACTGAAGTAAATGCTGGCAGCTGAAACTTTATAGTGGTTTGACCTTTGTTTCTCCTGTTTTCTGTTTGATTTTGTTACTATTTTCAGTAAGGGGCATAGAAGAATGATGCTGTAAATCTCTTTTCCATAGACTGAATCTTGTATGTTTGCCCAAATACTGAATTTTAAGGGATAGCATGACTCATTTGCAATAACATAAATTTGTCCTGATTTTAGTTATCAAACTGATAATTTCCAAAATTATACCTGGCCATGTAGAGAGGCAATAATTACTGTTGTGTTTAAAAGAAAAAACAAAAACAATTAAGCTAAGACAAAGTTCCTAAGCTTAAGCATTAGTTCAGTGTACAATAAATAACCCGTCCTTTCATCAAAGAGGAGACACTGACTCTTTGAAGTTAATGGTGTTGCTTGCATTGGAGGAACACTTTGACTAACCAAACAAAAATGGGGCTACAATTTTGCAGTGCAGTGTACCAGCAAAAATTGAACAGTGTTCAAAAGGAGTTATTTTACTCAAAACATTTACTAAAAAAAAAAGTCTAAATGCAGAGTGCAGCTCTAGACTACGTGAATGCAGGTTTCCTGATATCTAACAGAATGAATGGGCTTTTAGTTTAACTGCTACTTCACTGTGACCCCCTCAAAAATTCTTAAGTATCAGACTATCATGTCTAAGACTGTAATGTTCAGGCACTTTAGCATTAAGGAGAAGATAAGGTATAATGGCTGGAAGCACAGCAAAGGTACAGCATTCTTCTGTAATGAGGGGTTGTAAGGAGTGAACACCAAAGGTTAAATTTCTTCACAGAATGGACACAATCAAGTATGTGGGGAGGGCAGAGGGCAAGTAAGAGTTTTTTAAAATCTTGCTAAAAAACCACTGTTGAGCCTGCTTGTTAAATGTAAATAATGAGGGAGGTTTTGTTCTTGTTCATTAGTGTTAATTTGGGCCTGTACATGGATATGGCTTTAAAAGGCTATTCAATGAATATATTCTTGGCTTAAAAAACACACCAGCAGTTTGGAAATGTAATTTAATAATGGCTCTGTCTATAAAAACACTAGGAAAATATTTTTCTCCAGTGCAAAATGCTTTGCTGCTTCATCACATACCTAACTCATAGCCACTGTACCAGATGGATTAGTAGGGTTCCATTTGTTTTGTTTCTTGTATTACCTTTTTGCTGTGACCTTCCTTTTTTCTTTTTTCTCCTTTCCCATCTCCTTGATACCTCAGGCCTATACTTGAATCTCTTTTCACATACAAGCTCTCATCCATTCCTTTTGTTTTGCCTCTGTTCTTCTGCCTTCTTGCTGTCATTAAGCATGCTAGTTTAGCTAAATAACTTTTACCAGAACTGATGTCATAGTATTTATCCTAATAATTTTTTTCTTTCATTACATAATTCTCTTATAAAAGATTTATTTTTGGTATCTATCAGGTTTTTTGGTAAAACTGTGTAAAGATCAGTGACAAAAGTATACTTTGTTTATTTACAAAAAAACCAAAATCTGCCTGTGGATGGCTTTACTTTTATAAAATAACTGCTTAAAATTGGCTTTTCAAAGGTAAAGCTTCTTTTTAGCATTAGATCTGTGGGTTGGAGCTTTCCATTCTGTTTAATATTATGAAGCTGCTGTTACATGCAGAATTTGGGAAGCTTTTAAATTAATATCCTGGATGAATGGGAGCCTCTTTGCAGTATTCACTAGAGGAAAACCTTCAAAGAATAGAGTGTAGAAGTAAACCTAATCAAAGAATAATTTGTCTTGCTTGTGCTTTTAACCTTTTTGCAAGCATTTCATCAGTTTATAGGGTTATTTGGCTATTTGCAGTGGTTCACAGTGGACAAATATGCTGTAAACGTTACTTTATTGCTGGAATGGTAGAGATTTCATCTTACCATGACACAGAATAGTGCATAACACTGCTAAGTAAGAATTATGGGGGAAGGGTAAAACAGTAGGACAGCTATTATGTGTGTGCTGCTCTGAGAGCTAGGGTTTAAGAATAGCTACTTTCAGCAGAAGGTATGGTGTCTTTTAATGTGTGTGCTTACATTTGGATTATAATTTTGATACTGTAAAGTGTGTTTTCTTTTAAGTATTTCTGCATTCTGAATTTGAGTTGAAATATATATTTGCATATATATGTGGTATGTTGAGAACTTTTAGAAGTGCTTCATTAACAAATAATGAATATAAACAGTTGTTTTCCTAATGCTACCAGCTTCTTAGACTTAAGCACAACTAGTTACATATAAAATGTCTTTTCTATTGCATTCTCCTACAAAAAGTGCAGTTCTACTCTTTAAAAATAATTCTGTATAAAGAAGCCACAGATGGATGCATTCACAGCCCTCTCTACTTAGTGAAATTACTTGGTGCTTGTTTCCAGCTTCTCATGCTTCTCAGGAGTGTGGCATTCAAGCTGGATAAGCAGGTATATCTGAAGTACAAATACAGATTCTTGTAGTGGATAATTTTTAGAATTCAGATCCCAGGGCAAACATTATTTTAAAATAAGCAGTTGTGTCGTGGAGACAATACTAAGCAAAAAATACAGAATTTTTAAATTACTATTTTTTAATCTTTCCCCCCCCCTTTTTTTTTCTAGAGTAGAACTACACTTGAACAGCCATACTGTGTTTAAGTAACTTAAACATAACATGGCTTTGTGCCATCCAATAACAAAGGCACTGTCTTGCTGCTACTTTCTATGAAATGATACAAAATTAATGAGAAATTAGTTGGATGGGGAGCCTTAATGTGGTTAAAAAGAAACAATTAACCCTTTGAGTGCCTTAAGACATACCTTCTTTAATAAATGGGCACTCACTTCGATATCTGCAGGCATACAGTGTTTTCTCAACTGTTGTAATAGAATATTGCCTTAAGTGACAATGCCCTGGGACTTCTGAAACTTAGAACTCAAAGGGTTACTTCAGACTACTGTTTGGGGACTTTTTTTTAAAAACGGGGAACAAAATTAAAAGTTCTTTGAACAATTCCTTTGCGTACTGTTACTCTTATTTTTACATGATGGATTTACCAGCTTTCAGGTGCAAGATTATTGTTAAATCTTCTCAGAAAACATAACTGGCCTAAGAATTCCACACAGAGAAAAAGAATACTTGGTTACCACTGTATGTGCAAAATGAATTGCTTTATTAAGTATAAATTTAGGAAGAAATACACATTCGTGTGTGTTTATCTTGATGAGTGTGTAAAGAAAATTTTAATACAGCAGTGATGAAACTAGCAAAATACAGTTAACCACAGTCATGAAAATATGAGGTCAGTGTGTTTAATTGGCTCATTACACATCTTAAAGATGCACAGTGCAAGCAACTGTATACTAATGATTTCTACAAATCATGTGGTTTAAACTTCTTGGACTTCGGACCTGCAGCACAGAAGTGAAGCTGTCAGATTCAGAAGATACTTTTCCAGTTATTTGAAGAGTAATGTGATGTTAGGTGCTTATGGTGCTGAAAGCAATGGAAATAACAGGAGGCTTATTCACAGGAGGGGAGAAAAATTAATTGACTGATGTTTTTATTGTAAACTGTGCACCTTTAGTAGTGTAATGGTCCCTTTTACTGAAGAGTGGGATGTAATTTTCTATTTGCATATGAACTTTCTTGAAATAACTGAGTCTTGACATTGCCTGGTCTGGCTTTGGATGTACATTGTACTGAAACTATGGAATTTTAGATGTTTCTTTTAGACATTTAACTGCAAGTTAAAATAACTCGTAAATGCATTCTGACTGTAGAATTTAAGTACTAAATAAACTCTATGCATATTAGAACTATTTTACTTGGTCTTAAGTTTCATAATAATGTTGGATTGATCCTAATGTAGTTTGCAGTGGCACAGTTTAGTGACAGGGAGCTGTCTGGCTCCCCCAGAAGGATATTCCTGCATGACACTTACTTTGTAGTGCAGAGTCAAGATGAAGAGAATGACCTGCTCCTCTAAAGCTGCAGCATTTTTTTTTCCCCTTTTCTATAGCAACAGGACATAAAATCTGGTAGCTACGTGATCAGATACCACCATGTGAGAGACAGACATGTCTACAACAGTATCCAAACTTGGTTTGCTTCATACTTTGTTAATTATTACAATTTGACATTCAGAGAAATACATTTAAATAATTAAATTAAATCATTTATTGTAGCTCTTGGAACAAAGCTAGAAAACAAACTAATTTGCAGAAAAAAAAAAAAGTTACTGGATTCTTTTTGTAAAATCTGCACTTCTCCATAGCATTAGAATGTAACAGCAATACAGTTACACCACCATGTCACACTTGGAGCCTCAAGAGTTACAGAATGTTTGTTTATGA
The DNA here is from genome assembly GCF_000747805.2 of Chaetura pelagica. NCBI lineage: Eukaryota > Metazoa > Chordata > Aves > Apodiformes > Apodidae > Chaetura > Chaetura pelagica. Next base: position 1,671,644 of record NW_009953647.1, read on the forward strand.
CCGTTTTGGTTGTGGTAAAGCTGAAGGAAGGACGCCAAGTATGTGCAAAGTCTAAAAAATCCGTGTCAGACAATGATCTATGATTCAAAAACCCCTCACTTGAAGTTGTTGAGTCCAGCTGATGCAGTGTGTCTTTCTTATCTTTCAACTTGTCTGAAATCCTGTTTATACAAAGGAAGCTAAGCTAGATGGTTGTCCGGGATTGTCTTTTATCTTGACATTGATGAACTAATGGAAGCAGTTTGCCTTCCTCATGGAGCTTTCGAGTATCTGTAGCACCTCCAACAAAAGTCCCATTGACAAACACTCTTGGGACCTATCATGAAAAATGCAAATTGCATTAGTTACTTCTTGGAAAAAAGATAAAAACTTAAGCAAGCCCTTGTGGGCTCAGGTATACACACAAAAGTTATGTTGTTATACATGCCTGTTCAGTACTACTGTGCAATTCATGAGTTTCCTTAACATTTACAGGGATTGGAAACTTTGTTCACAATCTCCCTCAAAAGTGGAATAAAGTTGCTGTATGGGACATGGTAATAAATTAAAATAATTTAGTCAAATAAGCCTATATAAAATTAATACATTTCAAGTGTTATACACAATGGATTAAATAAACCTATACAACTAAAAACTGACTTGATACTTCAATTAATCTTAGTGGCAGTACAGAAAAGGTGACCTCAGAGGGATAGCTAGAGGGTGACAAGAGGAAGAAACAGTACAGAATCCTTCTGCAGTACCTTGTCTTTAATTTAGGAGCTTGTACCCCAAATGTGCTTGTCTCAAGAAATTAAGACCTTTGTAAGGTTATAACCCATGAAGAAGGTGTGTAGTGTGCATTGCTTGTTCCACGTAGGAAAATGCACTTACCGTTCTGCCACCAGTCATCTGTTCCAGAATGTCTTGGAACTGACTTCCATTTGTATTCATGTCCAGTTCTATAGCTGTGTAATTTACATTCATATCCTCAAAAAGTTTTTTTGCCATTTTGCAGTAGCCACATGTTGTTTTAGAGAAAATCACCACACAGTTGTTGGAAATAATGTCCTGTATGTTTGGAAGAACATTCAAGTCAGTGTGCTTTGCTTTTAACTGTGTATTTTACCAGTATTGAATAGTCATGAAAACAAATACAAAAGTCTAAAATCTGCTAAATACAGGAAAATTAGTCTCTGTAGAATGCTTTCTGAGGGTTTTTTAACAGGAACAATGGAGGAGTTCCCAACAATGGCTGTTTACTTCTAAATAATCTTCCAAACACTACTTTATTCTCTGTTTTTTAAGGTGAAGTGAAAAGCTAATTGAGCTTCCTCATTCTAATCTATAGCCACAAGAATATTAAAGCTTAGAATGAACTACTGTGCTTTAAAAACAAGGAGCAGAACAGTGCTTTCCATCAAGACATCTGTCAAGAAGGTATCATTACCTGTATGGTGGGTGCAATACAATCCACCCCACACTTGTTCTAAAGTCCTCTGTGGGGGCCTAACACTTCCTTTAGGGATGCATCCCATGCTTACACATCAGAATAAAAACTGCTTCCCACCTCACTACCGAGCAAGTCAGATTTGACCTCAGAAAGTGCAGTTGCAGTTGGACAGATCCCAACAAGCCTCTGTGCACAAGTGCAGTAGGAGTGAAGGTGCAGCTTCAACAGTTAGCAGAACTACATCAAAGATGAAGTGACTCCTCCTGCTCCACTTAAGCTTTTCAGTACATGATATGCTTTATTCTTTGAGTAGAAAACCTGAAATCAGTTAAAACTTGGCAGTATCTAACTTTCAGGAATTTTCTTCCTGTGGGAGCAGAGAAATAGAGGAGAGTTGCCAGTAATTAACAAACCTCCACCACAAGGCACTGCTGGCATCTGCCAAGCTGTGTCTGAGCTGCCCTTGTTGACTCTAAACCCAAGCAGAATAATTGTGGTGCATGTGGTGCACCTGGGATGTAACTGTGCCAGTCCTGAACCCTCTTCTGCTGTGCAGTCACAGCCCTCCTACGCTCTGCCAAACAAGCTCCTTGGACTATTTAGTGCAGCTTTCCCTGTCCCTAAGGCAAATGGGATGGGCTGGTGGCCAGCACGGGGACAAAAAGGGTTCTGAGTGGGAGAAAAATACCCCCATTACTTTAAGGTAAGTTCAAGGTGATTTCAGGCTATCATTTAGTATCAATACATTTACAAAGAAACTCTTAACCTACTTACTTTACTTGCTTATCAGTAATTTTACAAGGTTTAATCCCCAATATTGACAGCAGTATCAAATCTAAGTATAGGTCTAAAAAAAACCATAAAATGGATGCAGCCTGGGAAGATCAGGGTCCAGGGCTGTGGGTGAACACGGCTGGCAGTATTACTTCATAAATATAGGAATCAGGTTCAAAAAGCAGAATTATTTCCCACATTTCTTTGTATAAATCAGCACAGCTTCTAAGTAACTCTGGCTTTTAGCAATTCTGCAAAGAAGTAAGAATTCCAGACAACGTTACCTGTATTTGATTCACAGCTGCAGCATTAGACAATCCCACAGAAGCAGGCAGACTGTTCCCCATTCTAAAACCGAAAAGAAACTCAAGTCAGATAACCGAGCTGTCCAACAGGCACGTTTCGTAGCTCACAAGTTAAGGTTGGCTTCGCGCTGGTTTCAGTGCTTAACGTAACTGAACGTGGGTTCGCCCCGGCTGCAACCGGCCCGCGGGGAGCGCACCGGGGACGCTGCTCTTCCTCGGTGACACCGCGGATGCGGGTGTCAAACCTGGCGCGGGGCTCCACCGAGCGGCACAGCCCCGC
>NW_009953647.1:1675956-1680842 GCF_000747805.2 Chaetura pelagica
GGCCTCCCCGTGGCTCTCGGCCTGTCCGTGCGGCCCGGGGGAGCGGGAGGGTCGCAGCAGAGCCGGCTCCTGCGGGCTCCGAGATGGCAGGAAGGCCGGTTTTCGACCTTGTTCCGAGTTTTGTGTGACAAGCAGGCGTTACTTTTTTTTTTTACCGTCTTAGTGTATCTGCCCTCCTTGTTTTTTGCTGGAGCTTTGTCCCGGTGCGGAGAAGTCTGTGAGGTCCAAACCTCGGCGTCACCTGCCAGTCCGGGGAGCTCTGCAGGCGCTGTGCTCTGCGGCTGCTCCTGGGCTGGACCTAAACCGGCCCGTTTCACAGTTGTTTTTGTCTTGATGAACAAGTAACCGTAGTGTTTCTGCTGTTTAAATGATCATATTAGGTAAAATGCTTATGGTTAGAAAACTTCTAGAAAATGAGTGTTTGTACCTGTTGAATTTTCTAGTTTTATGTGTGTTACTTACAGTGCAGGGGAGTTCTCCTTTGCTCTGAATTTAGCAGTTGCTTGCTTTTTGACATCCTAACTAGAAGGATTTCAGCCAGTCTCTTTTTAAACCCAAAAGTAAAAAATGCTTTTAAGTTACCTCTGCTTATTTGTTAAGTATCAGATAGTGAACATTTCAAATACTGATCAAAGCGGGTATGTTGTCCTATGACAGAAAAAGAGAAGAACCTGCAGATTTCTCAAAAAACCCAAGCCCTGGTAGTTCATGCTATGACCAAGGATTGAGTTTTCTTGTTTGTTTGTTAAATATGATACAATACCAGTATTGATCCACTATCCTGACTTCTAGTTTGAGAGAGAAAGGAAAGGAACCTATTTTTTTGTTATCTTGTAGACAGAATATTTTTTTTAACCTTATTTTTAGGTAGCACATTGCTAGTTCTAGTGTGCAAAGCAACTTCATTACCTGTTTCAAGCTTTCAGAAGCTTGTTTGGCATTTATCTGCACTTCCTGGCTCAGTAGGGAATGCTGGTAGCTAAACTGAAGAGAATGAAAAATATTTGCTTAAGCAGTTAAGTTTTAAAATTCTTGACAAGTCCTGGTTTTGTATTTGCTCAGCAACTGTATAGACAGTTGTGGTGTGTGTTTGTTTGTTTGTTTGTTTATACAAATTGCTTTTCCCAAGCAATAACAAGTAATGGTTAACTAGACAGACAAGTTCCATTGCTTCTCTGTAAGGAAAAGAAACTGATGTGCCAGCCTAATAACTCTACTGCTGCTTAGGAGAACTTGAGTTAGGCCCAGAAATCATTAACAAAAGACAAAAAAAATCAGCAACTAGTGAGAGAAACTTTATTAAGTACATTAAGGCAGCTTTATCTTCATGGCCAAGAAGGAACTGGGGATGAGCTGAGAGATACTCTGCTCAGAAAAGAAGCAGTAGCCTTACTGTAGTGTTGCAGGTTCTTGCCTCTTGTGGTAGATGTTTTCTAGAATTTTTGTTGTTTTTTTTTTATTTGAAGTAAGTTAGTAAATCTTGGTTCAGACCAGTCAGTGGCTTCTGAACTTTTGGTAGGATGAGGCTGCTGTCAATTTACAACATGTCTTGTGAGCCACCATAAAACTATGTATGTCTAATCTTTAGACTGAAGACACTGTAAAAATGCGACCAGTTCTGCAAGCCATACTCAATAGCTTTGACACCACAGTTTAGGAGCTGTTAATCTTTATAATTACCAGACTTATGAGGGACTGTTTCAAGAGCTTTTAAGATTCAAAACCTTTTCTATTCAGTTCACAGGATCTAAACTATGCTTGCAGCAAGCAGTTGTTAGTGGCTTAATCTTTCATGAGGCAAATCTTGATTTCTGTTTTGGGTGTCCACAGCATGGTTGCTGTAATTGCATCTCTGCTGCCAGTGTCTGGAGAGAGTGATACAAGTCTGAGCAGCAATGGTGGCATTCTGTCCCTGCTAGAATTAGAATTAGTCCCACTAGACATTTAACACTGACTCCTTGAGCAGCTAAGCTGGCAGAAGTCAGCAGTGCTGCCCTGCATTCTGTGCTAGCACAAGTGTCAGCCAAACTGCAAATTGGTCTGAAGAACTGAGCCAAGTTAAAAGTAACCTGTGGGGGGGAGAGGCAAAAATTAATTTAAATCCAAGTTACTTTCCGGATAGTATTTATAGGAATACTCCTGCTAGCACATGAAAAAGGCTAGGTGCTCTGATTTGAGATGTTCTGCATGCTGTGATCTAACAGCGGATCTGATGCCCCTTGAGTGATTATAGAATCTGTTTCAAAGCAAAAGGAAGCAATCGATGTAACAGTGAAGCTTACTAGCTTTGTTTACCCAGCAGGGGGGCTTGTATGCATAGCTGAGAAGTTTTTAAACAGTGAACAGCTGGCCGTGGGTACTGTAATTTGTGTGATACTCTGCATGCCTAGTCTTGCCTTTTTTTAAATATTACTGCTTTCTTTTGTGGATGAGACACAGGCCCTTATTACATCTATAAAAATTCATGCATTGAACCATGAAAGAGGAAATAAAGCAGTTAAAAAGGAATGAACTCCTGGCACCTGCAGGTTGAGGTTGAATGGATGAGGATTATTTAAACATTTTCTCCAGTTCTTAAGCTTGAGTTTTATTAAGAGATGTAACTCTTAATAATAATTAAAACAAAAAATAAGTACTGATCTGAGTCTTAAGATTTTTATTTTTTTACTTAAGCAATTGATGCCACTACTAAATATGGGGAAAAAAGCAAATTTCTTTTGCTACTTAGGATGTTTTTAAGTAGAGTGAAGTAAGCTGCCTTCAGGTAATTTTGGTTTTAGCTGTTTATTGAGCAGTTTCTTCCTGTTGGGAAAACCTGAAACCTGATGCTGAAATGTCAGTTTAGAGTGAGATTTTCTCCTTGCATACAACTGCTTGGTCATCTGATGCTTTCCCTTTATATGCAATATCTTGTCCTCCTAATAACACATCATCTTACAACCATAATGTGCATGGGGAATTCTTCTGTATGTGGTTTAAGTGATGAATTATCAGCTGTGCTGATGATAATCTGCTGAGCTTTGGCAGTGCTTCTGGCTTTGTAATACTGTGTTTTGAAATTAATAGACAAACTGTTCGGTACGTGTGTTCTAAATTACGCCATTTATTGCTAAATGGTGTAAATAAAGACTTGAATAGATGACTAGCTGGGTTTTATTTATAATGTTCAGTGGGATAACACACTTGAAAGAAATAATGAGTTTTTTTAAAGGTAAATAATCGGAAATGTTTTAAAATGAAGTTACAAATGTATCATGTGACACAGCCTTCACTTCAGAGCTAAGTCCATGTGGAGGAAGCTTTTGTTTCTATGGGTGCTCTGAATATGTTTAGATACCGCCTTATCAAAGATAGTAGTGAAAAGTAAAATACAACAATTTCTTGCTGAAGAATCCAGTTCTGTTGGCTGTAATTATGAAACCAACTTGTGGCTTCTTACCAGTTGAAAGATACTCTGTCTCTTCCCTTTCCACCTCACAGCTACAAAGTCTATACCCATACACCCTCCCCGTGCAGACCATGTTTTTGAAAGGAAGAAACAGTGATAGAAAGATCCTTTATTCTACTGTTCTCCTGGAATTTTTAATCACTTTTTGCTGCATGAATAAAGATATATTTGTTTCCTCAGATATCATTATGAGAGTTTCCAACCTTACTACTACTGATAGGAATGAGTTCTGAATTGGTTATTGGACACTTTTGGTCTGGATGATTTCAGAAAAATAATTGCAAGAAAAGCCATAGTAGCATTATATCCACAGAGTGAAGAAAACAGACTTACATTTCTGTTGCATTTAGTAGATGATTGTGTAGTTATTTCAGGTTAAAGAATGTTATGTTTGTGTATTTATTTCCTTTGAGGCTTTAAGGTGAGACAGGCTTTGGAGTTGGGGAGTGGGGAGTATGGGGAAGCCCTGTCCTGCTGGGAGCTGGGGTCTGGCAGCTCCTAGGGGTGGGCAGTGGAATCCCTGGTCTCCTTCATTTCCCAGTTCTGCTAGGAGCTGTGAAACTGATGGAAAAGTCTATTACTGAGAGGAGTTAAAAGTATTTAGGGAGCAGGTTTTGTTTTGAAACTGGGACAGCCATTACTTCGCTATGAAATTGTACAGTGACAGCATGAAGGGGTGAATGTGTGTGAGGATGGAATTACATTTGATGCACATGGAGCCAAGCTGAAATTGTTTTGAGGGAGGTATTTTTTTTCAAATTGTTAAACAACAATTTCCTCTCTAGACTTAAAAAGTGTCTCTTTCAACCAAGCTGTTTTGAAGCCAGGGTTGAACGTGATGCTGTCTTGTTGCTGTGAAGTGATCTGACTTTGGTATGGGAGTTCATTGTGATTTTGTAGTTAATTTTTGTTTTGTTAGTTTTGTGTGCAGTTAAGTGTGCTCCTTACTTTGACCTTCCAGCACTGTTTTGAACCATTTGCACTCTAGACTTCACAGAGTGTATGTATTCTGAGTTCGTCACTGTGCGTTCTTTAGTGGTGAAAATTCTGTCCTGTTACACTGGAAGAGCATGTAGTACTGTTTGGGTTTTTTTTAATTTGCATTTCAGATATGTTCTTCTGACTATCCTAAATAAGGTTGACAATTCCTGTGATAATCAGAATAAATAAGTTTGAGATGTGAGGGAATGTGTTCTTATGGCTTCCCAAATCTTGCTTCTTGTATATTGTACAACTTGCTTATCTCTTATTTAGGGCAGCTTTGGTAATTTAAGTAAAGAGGCTGCAAGAACATGTATCCTTCACATGTATATGTCAACATGGTTGATACTTGACTAGTTTGGAAATAGTCTGATAGTAATATTGGTGCTTGCTTTTTGCACTGTCACCTGAAAATAAAAGAGAATCTTTGTTTCATAATTTTACAGGACAGGGAAAG
>NW_009953647.1:1681005-1781385 GCF_000747805.2 Chaetura pelagica
GGGAAAGAGGGCCAACCCAGGGAATACTACACTTTGGATTCTATCTTGTTCCTGCTCAACAATGTGCACCTTTCACATCCTGTTTATGTCCGCCGTGCTGCAGTAAGTAAAGAATCTAAAGTTTTTATTTTGTCTTTTTTTTTGTGCTAAGTAATATTCACACAGTTATTTTGAGGAAATTTTAAGTCTATGAATTTGTTGGGGAAGTGGGGGAAAGATAGGCAACAAAGTGTGTGTTTAAAAAGAACACCTCTCTGTAGGGATCAAATAATAATCCCTTTCAAGGTCCTTTTTTCTTGACAGCTCTTCCTAACAGATTATCCTTTCAAACCATGAGGTTGCATTTAGGAAGAGTCTGTCACCTACATATCAACAGTAATGGCAGCATTTCTTTTGATACTTTACAGTTACAGTTGTCTCCAGCACTATTTCAAAGTACGTTTGTCCGTCTGTTGTGTCATCCCAATCTAAGTGATCCTTTAGTGTCTGAGATGGAGGATCTATAAAACAGAGAAGTGTACAGCAGAATAGCTTCAGAGTAGACTCAGAATTATGCAATCTAATTAAATAATTAAATAATTAAATAAGCTAAACAAATGAAGATAGCTGCACTCTGAAAAAGAACGTCCTTTTGATTTTCATTTGACTGCTTTTTGAGAGTCCATGCTTCATCTTCCCCTGTGCCCCACAGTTATCTGATACAGCAGTGCTATGTGTTGTACATACTTGGAACAACAAAATTGAAATACTCTGTTTCTGCCTACTGACATTGGCTTGTGCCAGAAAAGTGTGCATGTTGAAAGCTAGTTCTTGATCTTATTTGTGAGTTTGAAGTGAAGGAGGAAGAAGGCTGTCCTTTTGTTCAGTTTTATAGCAGACAACACGTTGCGTTTTGTGTAAGTGAACATTCTCTAGGAGGTAATTGTATTATTTGGCTTGATAGTTTTGCTTTCTTGGGAGGCAGGACATATGTGCCTGTCTTTGTGTGAATGAGCAGTTTTCAATAAAAGTGAAACACCTTCAGCAAGAGACTTTCTGGAGGAATAACAGTTTAATGTCAAGTCTGCTGTCTTTTCAGACTGAAAACATTCCTGTGGTAAGAAGACCTGATAGGAAGGACTTGCTTGCGTACCTAAATGGGGAAACATGTGAGTGATGCTTATTTTTAACTTAAAATACATGGTTTGCTTTAATGCTTTGTATTTATGGGACAAGTAAGGGGTAGGAGGGAAAAGATGATTAACCATGGTCAGTAACTGGGCGTAACTGGATATGTGCAGACTTGTTTAACAAAGTTAGGATTTTTTTATTTTTTAGTTTCCACCTGAACTTAACTATTTTTATGGTGCTTAGGGTAGGAGCTGTATTCCTACCTGTTAGATGTGAACTACTTTTTTATTAACATCCTTTGGTTAATAATAGTTATGTGCTAGAATGCTTAGGGTTGTATTTTTTCCTTCTTTAGACTGTGGGCAAGCTTTGGGTAGTGTATTGATCTTGATGGATTGTGTGGAATAAAATATTCAGTACAATAAAAGATCAAATCACTGCTTTATCAGTCTGGCAGATTTGCTGAGTGTCCCATCTTAAAATGTTAACGGTAGTCAGATAAAAGAGGTTTCTCTGGTGAGAGAAAGGTACGCATGGCTTAGTTTTCCAGGTTGCTTTGTTTTGTATGTGGTAGAATTCTAAGTATACTGGAATATGAGATTATTTCCGTAATATAAGCAGTAAACCATATTTAATGTGTATTTTAAAGGCACCAGCAGGTTATCTTCATACCAAAAACCCAACAAACGAGTAGATTTTGATTCCAGGTTGGAAAGTTAATTATCTTTGTGTCTCTGTTTTCTCTGATGTGGTATATACAAATCGTAGAATCTCTGACTAATTCATGCTGGAAGGGACCACAGGAGGTCATCTGGTTCAATCCCCTTTTCAAAAGAGGGCCAAATGACCCTGAGCAAGCTGATCTAACTTCTTATTCAGTCAGGCTCCGAATATCTCCAGTTCCAGTGTGTGACTGCCTTTGCTACCTAGTATCTCATTAGAATTTCCTTTGTTGCAATTTATCTGTTGTCCTTCTTCCTTTTATGCTTAAATACTTTTGCAGATATTTTGTGCTTGAGTAAAATATTATGTTTGATTACAGCAACCTCATCAAGCATAGACAGAAGCGCTCCACTAGAAATTGGTCTTCAGCGGTCCACTCAAGGTACAGTTTATCTACAAAATAACTTTGAAGTATATTTTATGAACATCTACTATAATCTTGCATTATTAATGTCCTCTTTTTCTTGTAGTTAAAAGAGCAGCAGATGAAATATTAGCAGAAGCAAAGAAACCAAGAATAGAGGTAATGACAGTAGCTGTCATCCATACAAATTGGGGGTGGTAGTAAATAACAGTATTTATCTGCTTTTGTAGCAGTTCAGTTGGGATACCTGTCCTCTGGGTGCACACAGTACTTCTGTTAGAGTGAACAAGAACTGGGAGGAGTTAGAATTTAAGCCTCCCATTTGAATGTGGAATTTTAGTTGCTAGATGCATGCTGTAGTATAAAAGGGGAAAGCTTGACCATGTATCTCTTAAGTACCTGTTACATTATAATCCGTTTGCTAAAGGCTATGGGATTGGAATAAAAGTGCTGTTTAATGTCCAACTAATGAATTCAGCAGAGTATCAATTCAGCAAGTACCAATGACTACAAGCAATATGTCTAGTTATTATGCATGTTGTTTTACTCAACTCTGGTTGTTGTTTTTTGTTTTTTGCAATCTGTGTTCATCCAGTTTTCTCCTCTGAGTTGTTGTAAATCTGACTGTACATGCTTGCAGGGCATTGAGGCTTTAGATTTCCTCTTGCAGGAGAGTTATCAAAATACATTAATTTCCTTATTCAAGAATTGGATTTGAGTATTGTTTGTGCTTATCTATGACTGCTAATAATAAATAATAAAAACACAATGCGTTCTTAATAGCATGTGAGCAGGTGATTGTTGGGAGGTGACCTATTGATTATCTATAGATTATTGTTCTACATAGCCTATATGGCTATGATGCCAGAAAGTTTTGAAACTGTTGATCTTCACCATCATTAGAATTCTGCATATGAGCCTAATGAGTTTATGGCCATCTCTTCTCTTTGTTTCCTTGCTGCTCCAGCAGCTCAGAGTCTGTCAAGTCTGCTTTAAGTTACTCAGAGATCATCTTGATGTAGAGATTCCAGGTCTCTCCTGATACGTGGCTATGCTTCAGCCTTTCCAAATTGTCTTTTAGCAGCAGGAGAGACTTGATGCTGGTTGAACTTTTGTGGGGAAATAAGACAGATTGAACACAAGTGGTACCAGCATTAAGAAGCTGAAAAGATGGCATAAAATTACATCTCTCTACTGCTTTCTCAAATTACGTATCTGTCTCAAATCTGTCTTGGGTAACTAGAGGCTTCCTTACTCTTGACTTTTTTTATTTATATTTGCTAGGAATGCCATTTATGTAAGTTCTGCATCAGGATATGACAATTTTGAGCATTTTTGGTTTTTTTTAAAGTCATTGCTTAGACATCTGGGCATATTAAAGCATCTGATAAATTTACCTTAAATATGTATGTATGTATATGTATTTCCCTGCCTGAATGTGTGCAAGAATTTCCACTTTTATGTTCTCTGACTGATTTTTCTGTTGTTCTCAATTGTTGTCTAAGCAAGGCTCTTCACAAGGGACTAGTAGTTTTCTTTTCATTATTCTAATTATACTTTGTGTTTCTTGAGAGGAGCTGTACACCTAATGCTACTGCACAGATCAAAAATAATCGGAAATAAAGTTTGTCCTTGCAAATGTAAAAATTAAAATTCTGAATAGCTTTTATTCTAGCTGTATCTATTTTTTTTAAAGAGAATGCACAAAAAATAAACATTGCAGTTAAATATGACTGTTACTGCCAGGATGAAGAGTGTGTGCGCCTTGACAAGGAGCGGTTGGCAGCTCGGTTGGAGGGACACAAAGAAGGTATCGTGCAAACGGAGCAGATCAGGTAGGAATACTTTGTCTTACAGATAATACCTAATTAAAGGACTGATAACAATTACTGTGCCCTTCAAGGCAGCCAGTTCTACTTCTGTCCAGCAGCTCTCAGTGAAAGTCTCCCTCCATAAGGTGCTATTGTCAGATATGCTTAAGGAGGTAGAATTTAATGTCTGGTTAGACTCCTGTTCTTGAGTTGGATGTTCAAATGTCGTGGTATGAGATGTGGCTTGTCTTCAGAAGTGGGCAGACAGTTTTCTCTTCTACCCACCAAGTCTGCCATTTCTGCTTTCTTCTGCCAGGGCATTATAAGCATGTCTAAGCAGTCAAATACAATGAGCAGAACTGCAAGGGGAAGCTGGTAATCTCTCTGTTTCAAATTAAAATATCCTTATTGAGGAATGTCTTGCATGATAAAGGAGGAAGACATTGTAAGAACAAATAAAATGGTAACACAAACTCTTTTGACTCACTACAGAGGTGAGCTTGGTGCCTCTGAAGAGGCAGTAGGCTAGCAGAGGATAAGTAATAATCAATATGCAAGTGCTCAAAAACTTTCCCATCACCTTTCCTCTTCCATTGTATCCACCCAAAATTTTGCAAAGAATGACAGCTGGTTTTAAGTCTTAACCCATATATTTCCAAAGTCAAGCAGAGACCAAGTTCTTGCACCATTTTTTTGTTTCTTGGGCTTAGTAGGATACCAGGCTTTGGTAGTTCATTTTCATATACCTGAGTTGAGAAGTCTTAAAGTGAAGGCAGCTGCTTAATTTCTTTAGTGTGCCAGCTCCTGTAATATAAAATGGGAGTCATGCTTCTTACATGCTTCTAAGGTGTATGGGTGTGAATTAAAGTACTACTTTGTCTGCACTGGATTTTTCAGCTAAGTAGTTTTACTTTATGGACCAACTGCTTTCTTGGGAAATTCATCTCTTAAAACATAAGCATAAACAATACCATGAATGCTTGTCTGTGTTTATTGGTATTAAACTTCTATTAGCTTTGCAGAATTAATATAGCAGAGTGGAGGCATTTATAGAATCCATAATTAGACCTAACCATGTGAAAAGTAGACATTTTGAATGTCTTCCTCTATGACTCTTGTATTGGTGTACTTAAAAGGAAACTACAAGAAAAAATGAAAATCTAATTGCCATATCTGACTTGGAATCAGAAAGTCTATGGACCAAAAAATCAAGAAGTACACACATTGTTTTAAATAAATGAATCATCTGGATACTAGCTTGATTGTATCTCATCTTTGTTTAGGAGTTGAGGCAGTGCTGCAGTGAGGATCACACAGTATTGTTTAAAATGACTTTGTATTCTGTATTTACAGGTATTTTTTAATGCTGGATGTAAAAGACTGCACTTTTATAAGAGTGCAAACAGCATTTCCAGGCAGTGGGTTTGAACTCGGTGCTTGTCACTGTTGTTACTTTGTTTGACAGCAACACAAAAAGTTCCATTTCCAATACCTTCCTTGTAGAAGGAGACTGCTTTACAGCCAGAGCTTGTATTCGCTTTTCAATGTAATCTCTAAAAAAAAGAAAGTCAAGTTCAATGGGATATGTGCAGCTAGGATTGTGCAAGTCAGTCCTTTTTTCCTTCAGCTTACCTGCAGATCGATAGGTCTAACTGTTTGACAATCAAATTCTGTATTTACAATTAAAAGCAAACAAATAAAGATGTTGCGCTCTTGGACTGAACTGAACTATCTCAAACACAGATTAATGTGGACAAAGTTACTACCATCTGTTGCTTGTTTGGCCTACATGCTCTGAAAAGGTAAAACATTTTCCAGGTGGCCTAGTCCACATAACAGCACCTCAGCTGAAATTAATGCTTGAAAGCCTCAGAGCAGCCAGGAATTGATTGTCTGAACAGAAAATTATATCCCACTAAAAAATAATAGGCAGCTGAAATTAGTTGTAAATTGAAGTGTTAGTTCTGATGCTTTACATTTGCAATCTATTTCTGCTTGTTATAGTTAGGACTTTTTTATGTTTATTGTACTAGTATTGGGATCGAGACTTCTATCAGAAGTTTGGTTCTCATGCCCAAAACAGCAGGGCCAAAGTCATGTAATTTTCAAGTATAGGAAAGGTTGCTATGTTATGATTTATAGCATAACTGTAAACTTCAAGCAGGATGAAGTTACTCATTCACAAATTATTTCAGAATAATTGTGCAATTATTCAGTCTCTTCTGTATTTTTGCTCATTTAGGTCCTTGTCTGAAGCCATGTCAGTGGAAAAAATTGCTGCTATCAAAGCAAAAATCATGGCAAAGAAAAGATCCACTATCAAAACTGATCTGGATGATGACATAACTGCTCTTAAACAGAGAAGTTTTGTTGATGCAGAAGTGGATGTAACCAGAGACATTGTCAGCAGGGAGAGAGTATGGAGGACAAGAACTACGATCTTACAAAGCACAGGCAAGGTAATGCTCTGGACACCAAGCTCCATGATTCAAATGACAATCTGTATTTTCTCTTTTCTGTAACTAGCTTGTTTACCATAGATGACTGAAGGGTTTTGGCTTAGTGTTCTGGAAAGGTTAGCCTTGGAAGGCTGTTGGCACAGTGACAGAAGAGTTTGTTCTTAACTTGTTACAGTAAGCCTAGAATGTATCTCAAAATATTTGCTTCAGCCATTTAAAGGACACAAATTAATCCCTTAATTCCTCTTGAACAAAGCTGACTTGAGCCCTGCACTTGGGAGGCCTACATGAGAGTTCCTGTGGGTTTGAAATGTGATAAAGTGGGGAGTAACTGATAGCAATGGTGTACATTGGAAGTCAAAGGCTGCTAAGCTGTGGAAAGCACCAAAGAAGTAAGGAGAGAAAATGCTAAAATGAACAAAATCGGAAGGTGTTACCGTTGAGGAGACTTTTCTGTATATTTTTGTCCTCTCATGCTGCATTTGGTTATGTGCCATCCAGAACATGGCTGCAAGCACACCTGGTAGCTTGCTCTCTTTGGACAGTTTGGCTTTCTGGATGGCAAGGATAGTGGGCACTACATTTCACAAGAAAGCAGTTAGTAAATTTCTAAAAGATTGCAAAAATGTCTGTTTTCCTGAGTTTTTTTTCAAATTGCATCCTTTGCCTTCACTTCTTCAAGTAGTGTTATAGGAAAAAAAATGTCTACAAGTAAACAAGGTCCCAGTTTTGTTTTATTTTTAATAGTATTTTATAGAGCACTCATTTTCATAGCCTGGTCTCTTGGCTTTAGCAGTAGAATAATTTCATGAATTACAGGGTAATTACTAAGGATGTGAAACACACACCTGCATACTATGTGCAGAGTGAGCAGTGCTGCTTTGAGTCTGTGAGATTTGTGCAGAATCACAGGAACATTCTGGATAGCGTGGACAGTTCCTCAAGTTGTCTTCTCCACAGAGAAAAATGCTTGTGAGTCAACTTTGCCAATGTTCTCTGTAGTAAACAAATATTCAGAGATAGATTAAGGCACAGAAGAAAATACCTAGGAAGATCAGGCCACAGGAAAAAGAAAATAATCTATCATCCTTAACAGCTTTGTGGCAGGTTCCCTCTAGTTTTGGTATGTTTGAAGATGTACTGATTCCTCCAGCAAGTTGCTCCTCAAAATAATCTTAACTGTATTTATGGAGCATTTACTGTTTCTCCTTCTGGACACATTTTCTGATTCTGAAGTTTGCTTTTTATTTCAAATAGCCTTTTTTGCTTTATAGAATGGTCCCAGGGTTGTTGGTTTTTTTTAAGTCTCCAGTGATATAGTGTTCGTTCTTAAATATATTTAGAAGTTTTCATGACACTTGTGTTCTGTCCTTTTAGATCCTGCTGTTAATGATCTTTTGGTAACATCTTCATTGCTACCTAGCTCCCCTTGCTGAAATTAAATAGTGGTGGATTTTTTTCTGGCTGTAGGGTTGTTTTTTTTTTCCTTTACCAGGATGTTGAATTTCAGTGTGCTGAGGCTCCTGTTTTAGAATATTCTTCAGCAGCTGCCTCACTAAAGTAGGTAGTAGGGAATAAATCAAGAGTTGCTTTTCCTTTTGTGGCTACTTAGGTCAGTTACTCCAGGAAGCAATTGCTTATGATAGCTAAAGAATTAATTGCTGCATTGCTTCCCTTCTTAGCACTTACCCAACCAACAAAGTAACTACAATCTCTCATAATTACTGTTTTCTTCTTTGGAAGTCTCTGTACTGTCCCATTCATATTGGAATATAGTTCTAATGCTCTAATATTTTGGGACAAGCTATCATTCATTTACTATCATTCATTGGTTGTCATTCATAGTTTATTTGACTCTAAGCTTTTGTAATGCAGGACCCAGCTCCTTTATCTCTATGACCCCCTCCTTTGCCCTCTTTTACTCAGATGTTGGATTGATCTCTGACTTTTTTTTTTACTGATTTGTGAGATTCCTATAAAATCAGATGGTTCAGTTTTTCTAGAATTTGCTTTTTTTTTTTTGCTTAGAACTTGTTGTTGAGATGTTTTTCCATAGTTTTCTGCCTAATTATTATGTAGTTCTACCTTCTCTTGGAAATACAGTGTTTGATTTAATCACTAGTGGATGAGTCATGCTGCACTGTCTGTTTTAAACATCTGTTGGCCTTCCCCAAGTCTGTAGTGTAGTCTCCTAGATTTTATGAATAATGTGACATTTTTATGTAATCACTTTTCAGAGCCAAATTGCATCTGTTTAGTCTAACTTTTTTTTTTCCCCTCTCATAGTAGCTTAATTTTAGAACTGTTTGAGAGAATATATTGTTTAAAGCAATTTAATTTCAAGTTTGACTGTAGACATGCAACAGAACTCGGCTGTTTTGGTGAGTGAACTGACAGTCTAACCAACTGTAAATTGAGCTGAATTTCAAAAACAATAAAAAGTCTCAATGCTAGAGCTGCACTTGAATTCCTTTACCATTCTTTTAACAGCCACAATTGTTGTGGCTTTAAGAAATGAATCTATTCTGTTGCTCCTCTTCTTTCATGCAGTCTATCTTGGTCTTCACAAACACACAAAAATCAGGGTAAGGGAATTGCTGTCTTCAGACCCAGTACAGATGGAGATGCTGTGAGAAAGAAGTTTAAAGAAGAAAAAGTAGAAAATATTTAATCTGTCGATTGATAAGTGGACAAGGTGTCCTGCTGCTGTGTCTTACTGGTTTTTTTGGTTGCCTTTTTTGTATAAAGCAAACATAATTTCAGATGGTTACTAACATTATGTTAGAAGGATAGGAATGAATTCTTGTTACTGTAGTTATGTCATTGACAAGGGGACCTGTTTCTGGAGAGCAGGTTGTTTGTCAGGTTTTTGTGTACGTTGAATCCATTTGAACTGAAGTATTACCAGGTGAAGACATGTCAGAATTAATATTGATACTTGGGAAACTGCAGATCTTAGGGGAAAACACTAGCAAAATACTAATTTTGTAGCTGGTTTATTGAGAGAACTTATATATAGATCTGGATCTCCTCTCTGGTAGCTAAAGCTTTAAGCTCATACAAAGAATACTTTCCATTATAAGTGTTTGGAGCATTAAATTCTGAATTACTGCTTTGCAGAGGTTTCAACTCTGTTGTGTGCATGTTTTTAGATAAATGACTGTTTTGTAAAACAAACCATTGCACACCTAGACAAAATTTTATTCAGACTGAAATTGTTTCCTTCCTTTCGTGTCCTTCCTCTTTCTTTTGATCCTGAATAATCCTTTAATTTTTATAATCTCCTGTAGCAGGCTTCAGGTATCTTTTCTGAAGGAAAAACTTCCTCTTTCCATCTCTACTGTAAATACACTTGTGGAACTTGAATTATTCCTGTAGAAACAAATTAAAGTAGCCTGAACAGGAGTTTCAGCATTCACAGGTATATTGGGAGGGTGTATTTTTTTTGGTGACTTCTGATGAAATTTCATTTTTTAATCTCCCATATTGCTCAGAAATGTTTCTTAGATAAGCAGCATGGTAATTGTGAGGGCTGGGTTGAACATTCTTTACTTGTTTGTAGAGAAATCTTAAAAACTGGAATCTTGGAAATGCACAAGGGAATGCCTTGTGGATTAATAACTTCTTCGAATCAATCAGTGTTCTTCTGTGAATACTGAACTCTTGGCATTTCTGAAGCTTTAAAAACCAAAAATCTTTCATCCTTCTGTTTCTAAGGATATGTTAGCTAGTATTGCTAAAACTTTAAATTTTGGATGGGACTCCTCAGCTGTGTTATCTGACAGTTGCAAGGATATAAGATTTACTGTTTTTTGAGTGAACTCTTAACACCATGCCCAGGAGGAATAAGTTTATGCATCTTGTCAAACATGTGGGAAGGCTCAAAGGTTATAATGTAACCTTTCTAAATCATGTTGACTAAGAAGCTGGAACAATTCCTGTATTCTCTTCATGTGTGAGAGTCCATATACAGACACACATTTATATATCCATGTGCAGCAACTGCACAGAACTTGTCCAGCTGCTGGTTTTGTGGATTTCTCAGCCTCTTTTGACAGACAGTACCTTCTTTGCTGTCTTCTGTGAGTCTTGTGTGTCTTTCGAAGACATTGCAAGGCATTTGGAGCCTGGAGTGATCTCTGTGGCATCCTAACATTGTTATGCACCTGGATGCATTCCAGGGAACAGCACTGAAGTAACACCATGTAAGTTGTATGTGAGGAATCTGAATTTTAGGTAAATATCTTTCTGATGGAATTAGAAGTGTATAAAACTGGGGAACGATCAGATGTAGGTTCCTTATACAGGTATCTGTTAATAGTGGAAAAACTACAATTTGGTATGGGATCAGAGTTATGAGAAACTCAGTCCCTCTAGCTTAGCCTTTGAATTACGTAATTGTATCTTTTTGTCTTTATAAGATTGTTCCTCTATGTACATATTACTTGCTGGGTCTAGGTTGAAATACTGAAGCCAAGGTCTCATTACTTGTTTCCCTTCTGCAGACTGGTCAGTTTAATTCTCTCACAATCTAAGTAGTTAGTCTTCTCTCTTAATATTTACTGTATCAAAAAATTAACAGGAAATAGTCTGAATTATGACTTTTTAATATATGTATTCCTATTTCCTTTCTAATAAAGCAGGAAGTAAGCCTGAATCAAATAAAATGTTAGCTTTCTGCCTTAATCCTGATTTATTTTATTTTTTTAAATATTTCTGTGTTTGTGTATGTGGTAATGAGAAGTCCAAAACTGAGTAAGGTGATTGAGGTTTGTAGCTGACCTAGCTACAGGGGTCAGCACTTTCCTGGTTTGTGGTATTTACCGTGGATGTAACTCACAATTACAGATTTATCTAATACAGTGTCTTTCTTGGAACTATTTCAGAATATTATTCCTCCGCTTTTCTGTGTTCCTGTACAAAAGAATTAAATAGCAGGAATTTCTATTTCCCTCAAATGAATCTCATCTTTATGGCAATCAATGTTTTTAATTTTGTGTTATCACCTGGAAAATATTACCACTGCAGTCAGTATTTACATAATAACATATTTGAACTGACTTCTCTGGGAGATCTCTTTTTTGGTTACTTTCAGGTCATATTTTTGTTCTTACACTTTCTAGCATTATTCTAGTGAAGTCACTTGTAGGGGATTACAACTACAGTTATAATCATAATTTCAGTAAAATCATTAACATGATCTTGTAACTGGAAAATATTGCAATCAAAACGATTTCATAGACTAATACAGTATTTAATAACTTCATGGCTAAAAGTTTTGAGAATGAAATTTTTGAACTGTTAAAGTAAAAGCAATTTTGTATATGGGCTCTAGATGGCAGAATTGTTCTGTGGTCCTGAAATTCACAGTACTGGTGAGTTTAATAGCAAAATTGAAGAGTCAAAAGTGTGGCAGGTTAGTAGCAAACTAGTATGGTCGTTAGTGTCTTCACATGTAACAGATGTGTGGGTGATGAATGGCTGTGCATAAATGTGATGCTGTGGTACAGAGCTTAACTTCCCAACCTCAACTTTATCCTGTATTAGCTTACTTGGTAAAACTGGGAAGACTGTTACATTGCTACTAGGCATTTTGGAATACTGCATTTAAAGGATGGAGGGGCCAGATTATAAACATGGTATTGATATTGAGAAATACTGAATCCTGTTTTAGAAATAAGAGTCTTGTTAGTGATGTAATTCTCTTAAGTCTTCCCCAGCGTGCTGATCTGACTTGTTTTGGTATTTCTCCTCAAACAGCCTGGTGTTACACCAATGATAACAACTTGTCTTGGTGTATGTTAGTCACTGTGTTGGCAAGGGATAGAGCATCTGTGCCAGTACATTTTGAGAATTTACACACTCTTGCTTGTGGGCTTTCTTAAAGAATATGTATGACTTTTTCTGTAAGACAAGTGACTGTATTTATCTGACCATAGCTGCTGTCATTGATTGTCTTTTGGCTACCATTGTTTTCCCTTCTGATTTACATCTAGTACATGAGTCCTCTTTAGAGCCATGAGTGAGGATGAGTGGAAAAATCTATTGTGGTAGAGCTTTATTTAAGAAAGTATCAAAAGCCCAATTTGGTAGTTGCTGAAACACTTGAACTCTTCTCTGTTTCTCCAACGTGATGAATTATTACCAGGTGGAGACTTGGTTGGGATCAGCAGAGGGAGCTATCATGGCAATAGCAGCACTCTAGACAGCTAGCAACATGAATCAGTGAAATTGTCCTTTTACAAACTAAAATTTAGTATAATTTTTAAAGCATGTTCCATTTTTTTCAAGACTTACTGCAGAGAAACAGTTATTTTCTTGTGGTTTTTTTTTTTTCCTCCTGTTCTGTTCCCCAGAATATATTTTTTTTTTGTAAAAGTTTCATTTGATATTCAGTTTAAATAAATGTAAGTGAGAATCTAGGGAATGATCATATTCAGATATCTGAAGAGATGAACAATGAAAGTTAAGTAGTCTTGCAGCTCTGCAGAGATTTTCAAATCGGTTGGTATGTGCACTGAACTTCCTGTTTGACCACTTTTCTGTCACAGTAATGTAATCCCACATCCCCAGCCCAGCCAATGATCAGCAAGGTGATTATATTAGTTTAAGTGCTTATTAAAACATGGCTGTTTTTTCCCCCTTCCAAATAGATATTAATTGTGGCCTTGGGGGAACTTAATTTTTATGCTGTGGAAAAAAGACATCAATATGAACACTTTAATTCTTTGCTTACTAGCAACTTCTTCTCAGCAGATGGGAGAAAATCCTAATGTGATTTGTTTTTTTTACCAGAAAGAGTTTAAAATCTGTCCAGGACATGAAATTTCAGGTTATTAAAATCTGAGACGCTAAAATGCCTTGGAAAAATTTAATAATTGAAAATTTAATCTCACTTTAAGAGTATGTTAACTGTAGACTTTATGAATTAAACATGGCTGTGAAAGCTGGTCATAGCTTCCTTGTGACTGAAAGAAGACTTGGCTTGTATATGGACAGTCACTCTTCCAAAATTCCTTCTCATGTTATTTAATTAGTTCCTGCTCCTGAATTTCAGAAGAATGAGTAGCTTGTTGTTTCCAAGAGACAGTATGCGATGAAGTACAACAGTGACAAGAATTGTGATTGATGTGCTGCCCAGTCCACAGTTTGGGAGAAATCTCTGAATTTCCAGTAAAAGCATGTAGTTAGATTTATTTTCTGAAAAACAGAGCTGATTTTGAGTACCCTCATATATAAGTGATATATGCATGGCTCACAGCTCTTTAAAGGTTTTTTTTCTTCTCCCCCAAGTTTCTTCTGACTGCAAATAACTTCAAATACAGCTCTTTCAGTCTTTGTGAAAAGAATTAGGTTTGCTCAAGGAATGGCTTTGCCTTTATAAGTGGTTTCTGGTGGCCTTGCGGTTCCTGCCCCTCTGGCTTGGAGCAGCCTGACAGCATGCCAACTGAGGTCAAGTGAACAAGCTTAGAGAAGGCTTTCTCTAAACGATTAGTACAAAATTCCACCCAGAAGTCTTTGCTTTGTAACTTGTGCATTTGGTTTGTAAAGCCACTGCTGTTAATTAACACCACTTCTGTGTTAGCATACGATATTGGTAAGAATCTAAGCATTTTGTGTACGCTTTACAGCATTCTGAACCAGTAAAAAAGCCCTTTCCCTTAATTGATAAAAGGTTGCTTTTAATGATGAACCACTCCTGAAACTGACAGTAATCACAGATGTTGTGTACACATATCTATAGCTTAAAATGCCTGTTGAGCAGTAATGTAATAAGCATATGCCTTTCAAAAGTTTAATTACTGTTGACATTTTTGTTTGGAATAAAGCAGTCCTGTAAATACTACCAAGAGAAATGCATTGTAAAAAAAGTAATGGGTATAATTTGTTCAATTGGGCCTCAATGACTTGGTTATCTGACAAATCTCTGCATGAAGTCATTAGAATTATTCTGGATCACTCTTGAGTCAAGGATTTGTGAATGTGATTTCTGTGGTTCCTTCCTCCGATGTAAGATGCTTAAGTTACTTAGTGCCAAATGGAGTGAAGTTGTTAATCAAGAGAAATATTAAAAGAGCTGCAGCACAATGTGATGGGCTTGTGCCTGTGAGCTGTTAACAATCAGCTGAAGCACATTCTGCTTTTAACTGAACACCTTGCTGAAAAGCACAGGAAGTGGCTTCCTGCTTGCCTTGCCTCAGCTGCTCCATGCAGGATTAGGGCAATCCTCCCAAGGATTCATAAGGGCTCTTCCCAAGAACAGCTGAGTGTTCTTAGGTGGAGGAAAGCCTGTGGTAGTGCAGAGTTAGGAAGACAGAGGGACTGTGCCTGACATGTCCTGTCAAGAGTCCAAAGCGAGCAGACAGACTTGTGTTAGCAGAGACATACCTAGGCCTCAGAGATGAAACTTGTCTTGGAAATCTTGAGTAAAAGTTTTTCCATCTTGCTACAGCAGGAAATGTTCTAAAGGGACTGTAAGAGCATGGTAGGCAGGAGAGAGTAAGGAGATGAGAAGTACTTTGTGAAGAGTTTTGTTTACCTTATGGTGTAATGAAGTCAGTTAGATTTAGCAAGTTTGGGCCTTAAGGAATAGAGGGTAACAGTGAGGCCTTAAAACTCTGTTAATGTTTGGGTCCAGTCACAGGAAACAAACCAGAAAACAACTATTTAGAAAACTAGTGCACTAATTTTGTTTTTCTGGGAAGCACAAGTTAACTGAGTGCTGTCTTCTAGCTCTGTTGTTACGTGAGATGCAGATAGTCAGCAAGGTTCATGGGTACCTGGTATGTTTTCCAGAACTTCGCCAAGAATATTTTTGCAATTCTTCAATCAGTGAAAGCCAGAGAAGAAGGCCGAGCACCTGAGCAAAGACCTGCACCAAATACAGCACCAACGGTAAGAGAAGCACTTAGATGAATATGAAGGTTATGATATGAAAAGTGAGAGCAGAGTGTCTTGTCGTTATTAAATACAAAATTTGATTTGGTTTAGTTCCAATGAATGCATAACTTTCAAGCATAACTTCACGGATATTTTTCAACTTAAATTACATTTATTGGTATTTAGGAGTTGAATGTATTTGTGTAATTTGTTCAATATGTTCTTGTTACTTGGAGATTAAACTGCTAGTGCCAGCTTCTGCATCTATCTAACACTAGCGACATCCTGCAAAAACTGTATTAGATGAGACTACTGCCATCTCAAATGAAATGTTTTGCTGTTTTTCTGACAGTTAGGGTGGCAAATGTTAATAATCTGGAACATGACTCATGAGAGGGAACAGCTTGAACCAGCTTTCTTTTGCCTGTAATAAATCAGGAGAGACTTAGAGTTTTATTGTTTAATTCTATCTAGGTATTAGACAGGATTTGGTTTGTATTGTGGTGCTTACTGTTGAATTCTGTTAGACCTAATATATTCTTGAACTCAGTGACAGTTTGCTATAAAAGCTATTTAATCATACTTGGATTTGTTTTTCCTGCTACTGCATTTAACAATGAACTAAATTTAAATAGCAAGATTAATTTCAACCTTTAAGTGTTTGCTTTGCATTGAATTTTCTAAATTGTGCATGGGACTGCCTATTCAGAATAGTGAATATATAACTGAGCCATCCACAAAAAAGACTGAATTTAATGTGAAGTATTTAATGTGCCTGCAGATTGGTGGGCTTTTTAAAGCTTTTTTCCCAGAATGCCTTTTTTTCTCCAAATTTGTTTTTAATCTGTAGGCTTAACAGAATTTTCATTTAATCAGGCTGGCAAGGAGCATTTTGGATGTGTGGCTGAAGGCTTAATTAGGAGATATCAGTGCACAGGTGTTTTTTTCCCCCACACTAATTCTTGAGATATTACAAAACTCAGTGATTTCCTAAAACTTCCTAATTTTAGCTACTGTAGTTTGTTACAGCTACTTTAGTTTTGCCTCAGGTTGTTGTCGTTGCTTTTGGTATGTACTTCTAAATACTGTTTCTGTGAGATTTAAAGTGGATGTTGAAGGGAAACATCCCAGGAGTTTTCAAATACATTGAAACTGTTACAAAAGTGAACTAATTTTAAACTCTTGAGCAGTTCCATGTAATACTTTCTGAAGTTCAAAACCTTAAAAAAATGTATTTTAGTATGTTTTACAAATCTTATTTGTTTTAGGATCCCACTTTACGAAATAAGCAACCTATTCCAGCTGCCTACAACAGATACGATCAGGAAAGATTCAAAGGCAAAGAGGGTAAGTTGATTGTAATGCTTCTTTAAAAAAATAATAATTGGTAAATAAAACATGAGTTAAAAAGCCTTGGTTATTGTATTTCTGTGCTATTACTTTTCAAAGCTAAGAAAAAATGAAAATTAAAAGAAGCTGTAGCTAAAAACAGCTTTTCCAAGTAAAAAAGTCTAAAAATATTATTTGTTAGACATTATTTCTCCCTCTTGGGAAGGAAACTGAAAGTTTAAAACCAGAACTGGTGTAAAAATTCTTTATCTGAGGAAGGTCATAATGCAATTAAGAAAGAAAACAGAATTGCAAATATGACTGTCAGGTGCATGGAATGATATAGATTGCCTGCCCTCAATCAGTCACAGTTACAAGTTCCTTCCAGTAATTGCAAGTAAATATTATGAGCTTGTTGTAGATCTTTAAATTACAGAATGAACTGGTAGCAGCAGGGTAAAATATTAGCTTCCTTTGGGAGAGAAGATGGAAATAATCTATATAATTTAAGAATTCTCACTTATTTTAGAGCAGAATGAACTTAGTTGACAACTGGTCTAAAAGGTTTTGAGGTTTTGTTCTGTCCCCCTTGCTATTTTTTATCTTCTGTTTTAGTACCATTTCTAATTGTTTCATTTGTCTATCTTGGTGAGTTTTTATTTTGAAAGTCTCATGTTTATTGTGTTCAGATGTTTTTGTTTCCTGCAGAGGACAAGGCAAATCTTGTTACACTTCTGAGTTACTTCTTCCATTCTGTTCTCAAACAAAATAATTCTCTCCTTTAATGAAACTCCATATGCATGCTTCTCAGGGATTTCTGACTGCAAGAACTTACATGCTGCTAAATGTGATTTTTAAACTGTAGATGAGCAGTTCAGCTTGCATGTTTTTCAGTATTTGGCTTTGTCTAGGTTAGTACCATTTTTTTTCAGGGTAACTGAGTAACAGTCATATGCCATGTATGTGAATTCTCAGGTTTTATGGAAGTGCTGCACTGCAGCAGTTGTTGTTCAATTCTGCATTGGCATGATGTGATTGTTGTTACTATATGATTTAATAATAAGGAAGAGTGTATTAGCGTACTACTTGGATATTCAGTTTGGATTGTAACTGGAGAAAGAAAAGCATAAAATATAACACCAAAGAGAATTTCATGCTGTAAGAAATTTGTGAAGGTTGTTTTCCATGCATCTCATCAGAAACTGGCTGTAGCCATCCCTAAAGTTGTTTGAAAAAAGAAGTTTTTTAAATATACGCTTACATTTTTTAGATTTATGTGGGGTTTTTTCAGTGTGATACTTAATATAGGAAATTTGGTCAGATATTCTTATTATATCCTCTACATGTTTATTCCCTGTTGGCCTCAATATACTTCTATTTCAATGCAGTGGGTTTTACTTGCTACTAGTCATAGTGTGGGGTGATGGTAGAAGGAGAAAGCTGATGCAGGATATTTGCGTCCATCTGTGTATAATTTGTCCAGCATTGACAAATAATCTACAAATAGTATCCATGAAGAATTCATTCTTATAAAAAGGGTAATGGGAATTTAGGAAAGAAAGGAAGAACAAAAAAAACCACCACAACAAAAAAATCAAAGCCAAAACCAACCCTTCTATGAATATTTTTACTAGTAGTTCTTCAGTTTGCTTGTGCTAGCACTTTTATCTTCAAGACTTACATATTTGCCAAGTAGTTTTCCTTTTACTAACACTTCCTATTACATGTTAAATAGCAAATACCTATTCAGTATGAAATAAAATGGGGAGAAATAAATTAACGGACAATTTTAACAGTTCAGATGTACCCATGTATATAATTCATTGTGACTCTTTTACAACAAGAAACTTAGATAAAGAAATGTTCTGTGTGTTTCTAGATGACAGATTACATAGTTTTTGAAAGCAATAACATCTGTTCTAAACAGGTGAAGGTATTTTATGCTTCTGCCACAAGTGTCTGGTTCAAGAGGGAACAGAAAAAAACCAACAGGTTTTGCATGGCAGAAGAAAAGAACCCTGAAGAGTTGGTCAAGCAGCTCACCAGTGCAGGTTTAATGTAGAAATTTCTGAGCAGAAATCAAAGAAGAGATTGAATGGTTGCTGGAGGAGGGTGGGGGGGTCATGTTTTCTGCCTGTAATTTTAGTGATAAAAAGATCCATTTGTATGTGGTCTTGGGGCTTCCCTCAGTTCTCAGATGGACTGGACTGCAGCTCGTGTTCCAGTTGGAAGGCTCTTGTGTGATGTCATGGTTATGGAAAGCCCAAAATGGTCATATTCTACCTGTGTAGTTATCTTTATGACTCTGCTTCTTTCTAGGACATGTTTCTTGGATTCACAAAGTTAATTTTGTAGTCACACGCCACATTAATTTTCTATTTCAGTTTTCTACATGTATTTAAAGAAATACGTAGTTTAAGAATAGCAGTGGTGCAATACCAGGTTAGATAAGTGTAGGCTAGCATTGGAAATACAAATTAGGTGTTTGAAAGAATGCATTTAAAATACAAGATTGACTTATGAAAAGTACTGATAGAGCATTTATGGAAACTATGTAAAATTAATAATCAATATTTGGAATTCTTAGGAGAGGGCTCGGATATCTTCCTCAGCTACAAATTAACTTTAGAAAATAGCATATTTTATTCTGGAGTATTGTATTCTAGAACTAGAACTTAAGTTTTCAAAAGTCATAATTAGTCGTTAACATTTGTCTATGCCATTCATCATTGGTAATGTGATTTGCTTAAAATTGAACTATATACATCACTTGCAACCGTATCACAAGTGAACTCATTCCTTAAAGGACTTTTAATTGCTCTCAACATTAATTTGTGGCCCCCAAATAGTCATTGTAGAAGTAAGATTGCAAGCAGGATTAGTCATAAATAGAAGACATGTAAGGTATTTTTTGTTTCTTAAAGGCTGGTTTTTTTACAGTTAGTCTTGTTAGAACCTGGAATACGTGTTTTTATAGAAAGCTTGCAGTATTGAGGATTTTGGGACAGAAGTCTGAAGGAAAAGAAGGATGATTATTTAATTTCTAGGTATAATAATTTCCAGTTTTTATACCATTGTATCCACATTTATTAGTAATGATGGATAACACCTGAGATGAAATTGAAACTGATAGATTTGTGTGACTCTAAAGGATTTCCACGTCTTATTCTACATCACTCTGCATGTGGTTGGCTAGAGATTGTAGGAGGGAGGATTGTATGATGTGTGTAACAATGTGTGTAGTAGTCATTTTGGCTGAAGATAGAAACAAAGCCAAGAGAGTGTTCTCCAAGCTTTTGTCTTTGTCTCACCTGTTTGCTCTTTCCTCAGAGGCACTGAAACCATGTGATTGCAGCTTATTATCTATCTGCAGTTTAGTTTAATGCTATTGTATTAATGAAAATTTGAAGTTTAGTCAGCAAAGAGGTGAATTGTTTTATCTTTGAATATTTTTGTGGTTTAATACATAATTTTTCCATTAACAGTCTTGCTCTTAGCATAAACAATTCAAAGCTTGTAGAGCTAAGACAGTAAATTTAGGAATTTTAACATGAGATGTATTAAGTAAACTGCTGAGTTGCAGCCAAATTTCTCTGCTTCTTGTGATGGATCATTATTTCTGATGCTGTGTGTCAGGAAGCTTCTCTGATTGGCTTATATAAAATTTTGATGCCAGATAGGACAGACTTTGCTGCTAGAGCGGTAAGGAGTTCTATAGTGGGCGTGGTGGTAAAATGTTTCAGTTGTTATTCCCAAAGTTCTGTCACATATGGTATAGGAAATGTATTAGAATGTCTCTTGCAGTCAGACTTGTACATCTTAGATACTTACACAGTGGAAGAAGGTGTTACTTGGCAGTGCACCTATCAAATTGAACTGTTGGTTTTGAGGTGGGAAGGTGAACATCTTGCAACTATTTAACCTTGTCTGCTGCTTCTTTCCTGTTGGTTGTTTTTTCATTCATACTGGCTGGAAGTGATGGTACCCTCTTTCCAACAATGTAGACCTCCATGATGTGCTAAAACTCTCTACATCTCCCTTTCTTATTCATTTCCTTCATATTATTCACTTTAGCTTATTTTCATGTCACCTATTCGTGCATTTTTATTAGTAGAATTTTATTCATGCCACAGACCATCTTGTTCAAACTACAGTCTGTTATATCTTCTTAGGCAACATAATTTTAAAATCCTTTTCAGGATTTAAAAATCCTGCTTCCAAATGTCATTTGATGCTTAGGAAGATATTGTGTCCTCTCCTGTGTGTCTTATTGTTTGATATTTAAGTACGTATTTATTGATGTGTACAGTTTGAAGCTCAGCCAGTGGTATACTGAAGCTTTGAGCTGATGGGATTGTTTTGTAGGACAGTCTAGGTTCTAAACTGTTGTGGACCCTGTACCTTGTTTATTCCCCATTTTTGGGGGTGGCTTTACCTGAGATTCTCCTTTTGATGTGCTTGTTTCTGTGGTCAGTCTAGGGTGTGAAATAGTGCTAGGATGATAATGTTGGAGATTGAACATTTTCCTGACCCATTGAGGGCATCTTTCAGTGTAGATGGTAAAGTTTCTCTGTGCCAATCGAAGTGTTAGGTCTTTAAGGTGTGGTCCAGGGACGTTGTTTGAATTACAGAATCATAGAATGGTTAAGGTTGGAAGGGACCTTCAGGTTCCAACCTCCCTGCTATGAGCAGGGACACCTCCCACTAGACTAGGTTGCACAAAACCTCATCCAACTTGGCCTTAAACACTTCCAGGGAAGGGGCTTCCACAACCTCCCTAGGCAACCTATTCCAGTGCCTTAATACCCTTATGGTGAAAAATTTCTAAGTTTTCTAAATCTCCCCTTCCAGTTTAAAACCATTACTCCTTGTCCTATCACTGCCTTCTCTGGTGAAAAGCCCCTCCCCAGCTTTCCTCTAGGCCCCTTCAGACACTAGAAGGCCAATATAAAGTCTCTCCAGAGCCTTCTCTTCTCCAGACTGTTCTTTTTTTGCCTGCTGTTGTTGTTGTCGTCATAGCTTAGTCATAGCAGAAGCCAATTATTAGAGGGAAAAAAACCCAAACAACACAGCAACCTCTTAGTGGTATTTAGTGTACTTTGGAGAGGATCTTGCTGTACAGTCTGTAATGGTGAAAGCAATGTTACCACATCCAAGCATTTCCTTCAGGAAATTTGCTGTTGTCTTCTGTTGGCTGCTATTGTCATGTTGTTTGAATTGTTCTTCCAATTGTGTTGGTTTTCAAATATAGCTGCAGTTTTTCAGAAGTATGCTTAGTTTTCAATCGGACTTCAAGTATTGAGCCTAGGCAGCAGAGAACTATGAAGTTTTTAAATTTGAAGTGACTCAGGACAATAGGTTTTTCTTTTCCTATGCCTTGTTAAGAAAGCTTCTTTATCAAGTGTTTCTCATGATAAGTGTTTTCTTTTAAATTGTGCAACTTCTGTGTACACAAGGAGAATAGGAGAACTGGTAGCAGGAGATCCAGAGTTCTGAGACTTGGTTGCCTTGTTAGATTTATATTTATTGCATTCATTTTTAAGCTTGTAGGATACTATTTTTTTTTTCCTAGCAGAGAATATGTGCAAGAGATTTTCATTTGAAAAAGATTCTGGTGTCTCTATTTCCAGGCTTCAGTAGTTTGATAAATTTCAGTACTGTACATTCACTTCAGTGCTGGAAAACATACACAGAGATTCATAGTGTAATTTCTTTTTTAGTACTATGAAAAACTTTTAAGAACTTGGTGTTAATTACTTGTAAGATTATTACTGAACTGTTGCATATGAGCTGTGCAGAGAACGATGTAAACTAATTAGTGTAGCTTGGAAATTTAGGTGTGAAACTTGTTTAGGAAATAGTACTGAAAGGAGTGTTCAGTAAATCCTTATGTAGAATGAAATTTGGTGTCAGTGATTGAATTACCATGGGTGTGAAGTGGGGTAGTGAATCATTTCCAGGCAGCCTGCAGGGCTTTTGCTGTCTGGGGTTTGAAGAGTGTACAGCTGAAAGAAGAAGTGGTTATTCAGTCTTATTCATCCACAATTCAAAATCTTTAACTCAAGCTCTTCAGTGTTTCAGAGACATGCTCCTTTGTTCTGCTTCTGTTTGCCTAGACTTCCTTCCAGAAATTCAGGTTAATTTAAGTATTTTTAGAGCTATTATTCTTTTAGCAATGTATCAGTTCTCAAGTTTGCACCTGGATTGGATGGCTAGAGCTGCAGCAGGTGCAGAATCAAACTGCAGAGTGACCTGGATTGATACAGAGCAGTGGGCTTTAAGCAAATGAAAGGCCATTTGAACATTAATGCTCATAGGCAAGAAAATGGAACATATACTCAAATGATGATGAAGAGTATAATTAGTCCAATAAGTTGATGCATTAGGATGCATCTTGTCATTTCTAGTCTAATTTTTTTTAAATGAGAGAAGGCACTCTGATACATGGTGTTGCTAGATAGGTAGTGATTGATGAACCACACTGAAAAAATGTATGATTCTTTTGACAGTCTTTGGGTCATTGAATTATAAAATTGTCATCATAATACATGCAAGGACTGGAGAAGAAAAGATAGTCTTAATGTTAACTTATGATAGTTCATGTTTTTGAAGCACTAGAATTGTTATGTATTAATAGTTATTGTGTTTAGTCTCTTGAGATGTAGCTTTTAAGGCATTTGTTGATGTTGGTGTTTTAAACAATACTTATGTTTACAAGAGTGGTTATATTTGGCAAACAGAAAATGTTGTAATAGTTTGTCATAATATATTAGTGTAGGGCTTTGCTTGCTATTTTTATGCTTTAGTGTTAGACCTGCATTTAAAATATTTAACATGGACTGCTTTTTGCCTAAAGGAAATGTGCATGATAATTTTGTTGCAGTTTTATTGGGAAATCTGTATGTATTGAAGACTCTTAAGTAAGTTTTGTTTAAAGAGTTGTTCTGTATTCCAAGTTTAAAGGTAAAGTTCATGATACTTTTATTGAAAGGGCTATTTTCTCCTTAAATACTCTTTTCTTAGTAGATGGTGTATAATTTTAACTGCTTCCTTTATTACCATGAGTGAAACTGTGATTTTGACACTGAAGTCGTGAGCAAATTCTTGGCCGGGCATTAGTATCTAATCTCTGTGCTGGTGCTTGACTCAGCAGCACAGGTTCAAGTAGGTTTGGGAGGGAGAGGAGAAACAGACTGCTTTTTATGTTCTTAGTCAGAGGACATAGTACAGCATTTACACTGTACAGTGGGGGCATGTCCCTTGGTGCTTCAGGTTGCTCTGTGTTCTGCTACTCTTTACTGTGTTCTGTGGTTTCTCTTGTATCCCAGGTCTGCTTTTGAGCAGCTGCAGCAAGGTCAGCCACTGCCCTTGGAGAATGCTCTGGAAGAACTGCATCTCCACTTTCTAGCCGGGTCTTTGATTGTCTTTTACAAGCAGCTGCATTAACCTGGCTGTCACCCTCAGCAGTTTTTGAAGTGGGAATGCAGCTGTAACTGGAGTCTGTGACTTGGAAGCATTTGTTTCCTGCTTTACTCAGGCTGTATACAGTGAGTGGTGCTGAAGGTACTAGTATGTGACCAAGTGTACAAACAGTTGAGACCTTATAAAAAGGCTCAAAAGTGCAAGTGGCAGAGCTCTCACATGTAGCAGTGTTTATTTCTGTAAGAAAAATGAATGGCTGAATGGTAGGACATCACATGGTAAATGTGAGAGGATCAAATCAAAAAAGCTGTAGGCTGAGAAAAGAAAACCGGTGCTGTTACCAGTTAAAGGAGGGTTGTTGGGGTTATCTGGAAGCTGGTGATGTTTTACTTTAATTGACCAGTTGCTTGAGAGTTTGAGGCAGGAAATTTGAGAGCTGGTAGGCAGTTTGGGAGGTGGTTTCTTGTACTCATCCCACCCTACCTGCAGGTAACAGACCTTGGGGTGCCCAGTAGAACTCACAGTGGCTGCAGTAACTGCAGGAATGTAAGTGGGTATCTACAATCTACTTTGCCCATTTATCATCTCTTAGATTTACATTAATGTACTCTGTTATATTGACAGATGATCATAACTGTTCTGTTTACTACCTGAGTAGTTGTTAAATAGCATTGAAAGGCCTGTGTAGCTGCTGGAAATGTTTAGTAGGCAAGAGCATGGGTTCTGATGCTTGAGGCAAGAGGTGGCTCTTACGGATTCTAGTTTGTTTGCTGTTTGTGCCAGGAGGAAGGGTCAGCAAGGCAGGGAGCAGGAAGCTGATGAGAGCCAGAGCTCTGGTTAGTGGCTCTTGTGGCTCATTAAAGGAATCAGGACACATTTTGTGAGAGACCTGGGGAGATCATTGCAAAAGATCTGTTGAGCAGACTTGTTCCCTTCCAGGTGCCTTTTTTTTTCCCCTTTGATGTGCTTCTTCACTGTGCTGCTGGCTCTGTCGGCCTTTATTTTCTTTGCAATGCTCATAGAGACTTGGGTTAGGAGTTTTTTAATTAATTGAGAAAGAATGCAAAGTTTCATTAGGAAAATAAGTTGGAAAGGAGTCCAGTGGAAAAAAACAACCAAACAAACCTGAAACAGGGAACAAACATGTAGAACTATTTACAGAACTAGGATTTGTGCTGAGAATAAAAAACCTGTGGCAGACCAGGCACAACAGGGGATGCTGCTTTGCTGCTCCTTTTAAGGAGTGTCTGTATTCTTTGGAGTTTGAGAAGAACATCTGGTTGAAATAGTTGGAAGTTCTCCTTGTCATAGGCAAGAGGAATCTGTAATAGGTCAGTCTGGAACAGGAAAAGGTTCCTTTGTTGGTGACCTTCTGAAATTGATAAACAACTTTCAGCCTAGATTATAAACACCACTGATTTATGTCACTCCAGGTCAGGAAAAGCATCTCTTAAACTTAGGAGAGCTCTGCCAAATATTCTGCAAGGCTCCAGGCAACACCTGAAAAATCAATATGCCCCTTGCTGAAAAACAGTGACCTATACAGTCACAAAGAAAGCTGTTGTCCATGGAAGTGTTGGTCAGATGCAACTTCACTATCTTTACCTCAAGTTCAGCTGTTTGAGCCCTGAGCTAAGACTTAATGTGTCTTGGGGCTGGGAGGAAACGTGGTAAGGCAATATCCACTTATAAAGGCAAGCGACACATCATTCATGTCTGTCTTGCAGATGTCTGTGCCTGCATATTGCTTTTTCAGAATCAACTCTGTATAGTTCAGAAATGTTAAATCTGGGAGGGGTGGCCTTGAGAAGTGAAGATGAAGAAGGGCTGGAGCTGAGATGACTGTGTAAAACAAAATACAGTCAGTAACACTCAACGTCACCTCTTGGTCGGTAGTGGTAGGTCTGGTAGCATAATTGAAGGAGGTGTGTGGGGGATAAGGGAAAACCAAAAGCAGTTTTCAGAAAGTAGATACCTGTCTCTGGTGGGAGGAGTATGATCGGTTTTCAACTCTTGGTATATTTTACTAGACACTGGGAAGTTAAGTCTGTGAAAATTTTCTGTGACACTTGCTGCAAGCATCTGATGATCTCCCTAATCTGAGGAAGAAAGAATGAGCAGCCATAGATGCTTCTCAGAGCATCTGCATTGTTTTCAAGGTTGTCTGGTTTCAGTTTAAGTTAATTCACTCATTATAAGAGTAAGAAACTCTTAACAGTCTTGAAAATATTTTTCTTGAGCTTTTTGTCAGTTCAGGCATGAGCATTAATTTGAATTTACATTATTTTTGGTCTGTTGTGGTTTTGTGTTGATGCATTATATGAAGGTGGTGTAATAAATGGCAAAAGATCTTCCAATTCCCAGTAACTGTTCTCCACAGTATCAGTTACCTTTACCCCAGTCTAGTTGAAATAGCCCAGAAGTTGCTTAGGTCTAGGCCAATGCTTGCTTACTGTGGTTTAATTGGTGGTTACTATGCTATTTAACTGCATGGTTGCTTGATGGAGTCAGTTGACATTAGATGCATGAGGCTACAGAATTTATAAAAGGATAAAAGTTTACTTGCAGGTCCTGGGTGGCAGTATTCAGGAGTTGACTTTGATCTTAGAGCACTAAGAACAGGAGGACAGAGAAGAAATATTCAAAAGCAAACAGGCTAGTGACAGCAGGTTTAGTCACTGAGCACTTGTAGGCTTCTGGCACTTACTCAGCATGAATTCAGTCTAATTAAAACTGCTAAGAAAAGACCCAATCCCAAAACAACCCTTTTTGTCACCTTTAGTCTGGCAGAGTGAATTTATGTAGATTCTGTCCCCTGTGTGATATGACAATGACATGGATGCTCTTCTGCACTCCAGAAGTTAATTTATCATGTTAAGTGGCCATAGTGTTATAGTCAGCATGTAAGCTGGTTTCTTAGTAAGTCTATTTTTCCATTAATACAACTACAGGCTGAATGTATTGCATTGTAATGCCTTTTGGGAATATGAGGTGCTTCTTCATTTTGTAGTGAAGAGAATTTCTGAGACTGCAGGCATATTATAACCTATTCTCACAAAGATAAAAATTTGTATCTGTTCTTTGAACGGCTTGAATGATTCCTTGCAGCAGGAAAAGTTTACTCTGGTTACAGAGAGCAGGAATACCAAGTGAATGTCTAAAGGAAACACAGATTTCCTGAGTGCTGACCAGATTTTGTGTTGGGAACAGATCCTGAACCAATACCAACAGCAAGATTCATTCTTCGCAAAAATCATTTCAGATATTTCCAGTGTTGTTCATTTAGACATGATGTCCCTGTGTGTATATTTATTTATGAGAGATGTTTTCCCTTGCAGAAACGGAAGGCTTTAAAATTGATACCATGGGTACCTATCACGGGATGACTCTGAAGTCTGTAACGGTAAGCTAGAAAGTCTTTGATTAAATATGTTTTACAGAAATTATGGTGTACTTATATCTTGTCAGCCTGGTCCAGGCTCTGGGAGATCACTTAGGCTGACTAACAAGAGTTAATAAAAGTGCTTCTCTTCACTCTTAAAAGCCAAAAGATAAAAACATGTTTAGATTTGGTCTGCACATCTTAGAGATCTTTGCTCAAGGGATTTGTATGCAGTAAAAAGTAGTGCTGGGAAGGCTTTGCTGGCAGGTTCTTGTGGAAGTGCTGCTGTTTTTTGCTCGACTACACTAAGATACCAAGATTTTTGCTATTCTTATGTATGTCTACGAAGGGCATCTTTCATAATCGTAAGGAATAAAACTAGACTTGCAAAACTAGTGTAAGAAAACTAGGTTTTGGAATATTGCTTTGGTTCCTACTCTGCATTTAATAACAGTAGATTTATTTAGTGGTGGATGAATTTGACTTCTGTGTTGTGGCGGAAGCTTCCTAGACTAGTGAGATGAAATTCTTTTCTATGACTTTCCAATGGTGTCAGTGGGAATTGCTACGTCTACAGATGAAAAAGAGAGACCCTAAAAAGAGATACTTTTTTTTTTTGCCAATATTTGTCTGCTTTTGTAGAAGTAAGTTCAATGCTCTCAAACAAATGCTGTTTTGATCTGCTAGTAAGTAGGACAGATGCTACAAAACTGATGTAGAGCCCTCATTAAGTTTTTTGCCATCTGTATACCTATATAAATCTGATGAATAGGCACCACTAAACTCCTGTATCCTGGATACTCCTGTATCCATGCACTACTTCTATTCTGCAGTCCTAATTTGAACATAAAATAGTATCTTGAATGTAATTTTCCTATAAACATTTAGGGCTTTTTCGTGTTTGATAAAAATTCTTGCCCAAGTATTTAATTCCCAATCTCCTGTGGACTTGAAATATTTATTTATTTTTTTTTTAATTGGAAGGGAGTATTTTAAGGAAGGAATCTATCTAATTCTGAACAGTGTTATCTTTAGATTAATTTGGGAATTTATTAGAAAGAAAATAGCCCATTGTATCTGAAAACTTGTTCTTGAATCTTGCATGACTTTAGTGCTGCTGTATTAGGGATAAAGCAGTGTTGTCATCCCAAACTCATGTTTCTATGGTATACTGTATCTATTTCAAGTGGTAGTGACTTAATAACTGACTTAGTAAATAGCTTCTTTTTAAATTGCCATGTGGGGAGGAAAAAGAAGAAAAAAAAAAAAGCAGGTTTCTAGTAAATTAAAAATGTTGAACTGTTTTATGCTTGTCAGTATAAAAACTTGAAAAGCAAAGGGGTGAAATGTGAAAATGGTCTTTTTTTGAAGTTTACTAAAGAATACTTAAGGTCTTTTATTCTTGGAGTCCTAGCTCACATATTCAGCATACTACCTAGAGTTTTTAGGTAGAGTTATTAAACTGTCCCTGCTGGTTCATTCCATTAAAAAAGGAAACTGATATTAAATTACTCTTAAATCTTTTTGCACCATAAACTAGATTAATTTTTTTAATAACTGCTTCTGACTGCACATAAAGCATCATGCAGTGTCATGAAAAATATTAAAACTCCATCTATCATTTAGGGTTTTTCTAAGAAAAAGCTTGTAAGGAATTTTTGGAGCCTTATTTTCCAGAGTATTAAAAAGGTACCCTAAATGTTTAGCTCATTCATAAGTTATGTTGACATATACTGACTTTTTGTTTCAGATGGGGGAGAAATAAATCTGTTCATTATGTGGCAATGAATTGTTCATCTGTTTTTGTCTGAACTTTGTCACAATGATGGCCCACATAGTTCTAACCCATAATCTTTAGATTGTTGTTTTGTATAGAATGTTAAATCTCCTACTAGTTGGCAAATTTCACTTTATGCTTTTATTCAGTTTTTTTTGGTCGTTTGTTCCAATTCTTTATGCTAGACAAAACTAGGGAGGAGATAGAGAACAAATTCTTCCCCTAGAGGTTTGATGGAAAAGCACAGTATGCTCATTGGCTAAATCATAGGAATCTGAAAGACAGGTAACATCATGTAGGTAGAAGGCAATTCTGTGCTGCCATCTTCATAGTACTGATATAAACCCTTTTGTGAACTCATCAAATGTTTCAAAGGGATTCAAGTATTAGGTACCCTCTTTGTTAGAAGCTGTTTTCAAACTTCAGACCTCTAATTTCCAGGTGAATGATGAAATTAAAAATGTTCATTTTTCTGGTATTGTTCTCCTTGACTTAGGCAGCTCCTCCTTCTATGGTGTTTATTTCCATTAATGTATTTATAGAGCACGGTCATTTTCTCTTAAAAATTCTTGTTTTGCTTGGCTAAACAAGTTGTCTTGTGAAATAAACTTTTGATTAACATATGAGCTTTCCTTCTTTAGTTATGCCAGTTAGAATTAATCTTTTTTTGAGCATGGAGAAGAAAAATTTCATGTGGTCTTCTAAGTGAGATCTTGCCAATGGTTTGCAGAAAGGCATGAAGAATTTCTTACTGCTTCTGAAATTATAAATATTGTCTTGAAATGGATGAATTACGTATTTACTTAGCTTTGTTTTTTATCACTTTTTGTATCTTATTTTTGCTTTAGCTTCAACTTTGGTTTTAAGTTGTATGTTGGTTGTTTATCCTAGTGTGGTTGTTCATTTGAGTGTTTAGCATTGTTACTACCATCTATGCTGACTTTTGTTGTCTCTGTGTTACAGTGTTTCCTTTGGTGTCCTTGTCATACCTTGTCCTTTATTTTCTTTGTCTGAAGGAAACAGCTTGTTTTGATGGTTAGTCTTCTCTTTAAAAGGTTGACGGAGTCATTAGCCTCCAAAAGTTTTGATCTTGTTAGCAATTGGAAAAAACTTAGTAGACATATGATTACTACCTGGAGTGTAAACTGTGACCCACTGTCTGGATTTGCCCACCTGCCTCTCATGTAAAATTTTTAAGGAGCTTTTATTTGTCTCCTGCTGTATTCCCTACAGGTCTTCCACTTTCAATCTGCCTTACTGTAATTCTCTATAATGATTTTTATGAAATGTAAAAAACTTCTGTTTTGTGTTTGTTCTTGCTGAAGTGTGAGTTGTCCTAGATGCTTGTTCTTTTTAAGAGCAAAACAAAAACTTCTCCATCTTGACTGCTTTCTTTTCATCAGTGAAGTTGGAAACTTTCTTAGCAGTCAGAATTTGTGCCAGAACAGATGGTGAATGGTGGGCTTTTTCTGAAGTAATGTCAGCTAAAATAACTTGCACTGCTGGCAGTTCTTCTCTCTAACAGGGTTTTTGCTTAATTGGCACACATACTTTCTCTTAGGAAGAGCTGACTTCTTTAATGGATCTTTATTGCGACGGCATGATTTCATTATTCTGGACCTGGACTTGTTTATAACAAGACATCTTTCTCAGAAAGCTCTTTTGAATACCTGTAGCACTTCTCTTTGCCTGGATTGGTGATGTTTTGGAATCAAGTAAGGTAGTGGTGGTAGCTCTTGCTGTCTATTTACCTAGCAGTTCATGTTGCAAATTGCAGCATGACTTTCAGAAACCTCCAGGTCTACCTCCAGGCTTCACTTCAAAGCATAATCCCCTGTCTAGCTGGCTGACTTCTGTTTCTTCAGTAGGAAAGTTCACTTATTGAAATAGATCAAGTAAGAGCTATGGAAGAAAATATGTTAGTATTTTCGTGCCACACAGGGTGCGAGGGAATGCTCACAGATTTTTAAGCTGATATTCTCAGCGTGTTTGTTCTTACTTGTGTAAATTTGACATGTTCAGGTTCTGCTTTTCTAAAGATAAATTTTTAACTTGAGACACTAATTCAATGTCCTTTAGTGAAAGCCTAGAAAATGCATCTGACCTTTTCTTTTACATAAAACTGAAATTAGATTTTGGACTTATGATTTTTGTAGCTACAATATGTCTGTTATTTAATTGTTGCTACAGCTTGACATGTCGAGATCAGAACAAACTAGCTACCTGCACATAACACCTTGACACAGTAGTAGTTGCTTGTTCTTTGAGTGTCTAATAAAGCTGGGTTTATAGATTGGTACTCTTCCAAACTCAGGGCAGGCTTTGTATTGACTCTGCACATAGAAATGATGTTTGTTTCTCCATGACAGTAATAGTCATGGTCATGATGGTTTTACTAGTTTTTGGTTTTTCTTCCTTAAGTTTTCATGACCTTAATATGAAGGAAAGGAATAAACTGATAGTCTGTGGAGTTCTGAGAGTCCTGATTAGTCGTGAGCTGTGATTCAGTGTGGTTATAAACTTGGGTGCAAGCAACATCTGCATGGTACTGCATTAGGCCCTTGTCAAAATTACTTTTTTGCCTTTCCTAATTGCTACAGCACAGCCCTGATTTTAACTGTGGTTTTCTTTTAGTATTCATAGCTGCTGAAGCTCAGAAGCTTCCTTTGTCTTTTGTTTTTGCTGCTGATAATGGAATCTATTGTTGATCAGCTGTGATCATAAGCAGCCAGAGCTACTGTTGGCATTTCTTTCTCTTACTGTTCAGTAAGCAGGTGGATACAACAGCTCTTCCAGGTATTGACATGATCTACTTATCAGGTAGTTTGGGGCTACACTTGGAGAATCAGTGTATAGTTAAGAAGTGTTTCAGCTGAGGCACTGTTTGCTTGTAGCAAACTCCAGTGTAAATTTTTGCAGTGTAATCAAACATGTAAGTTTTATCCCTAGGAAAAAAATTGTGTAAGTTTTGAGTGCTTCTGAGCTCAGTGATTAAATTAATATAAATTAGCAAAAGTAACGTCCATCTTTCTAGAGTAAACTGCTGGGCTTACAACAATTTCTCAGCTGTAAAATTACCCCGAGTTAACTTATGAAGCCATTGGTAATTAAAGAAAATACATTACATTTCAGTCGTAACAAATACATTACAACAAACAACTAGTAAAAAAGAGGATCTCTATGTAAGCTGTGATACAAACAGGCTTCATTTCAGACCAATTGGAAGATTGATTCAGCATCTCCAAGATCAACAGTATTTTTCATCAATTTGTGGTCAGTCTTGCATTTTGAGTATTAACTTAATCAAAGGATTTTGCAGTTACGGCCCTCAGAATCTTTTGAGTGTAGTATAGTCTAAGTGATTTTATTATTTTAAATGAGATGTTTAACCTCTGGTATACTTTTAAAAGTATTAGTGTGTACTAGAATGAAGAGATATGCCAGCTTTCTGATGCCTTAAAGACTGGGCCACTGGAGTGGAAGCATGCTGGGGCAGAAGCAGGCAGCATGGTGTATGCACATGTTTTATATAAAAGACTACAGATAACTGATATGCTTCTGTGTAAGTAGGTACAGCTATGAGATTTTTTTTAATTTGTCTTGAGGAATTAAGGCTGTGATTCAGTGCTAAAACTTGAAATTACTTTTCAGAATCCTACTTTTCAGAATTGGATTTCATCTCTTAATATTAGCACTTACCTTTAAAAAATAAAAATTTAATACGTCTTAGATAGGAGAGGTATAAGTACTTGTTAACATGTCACCAGTTTTCTGTGTCACATCCGAATCTCATTAAAATATTTGAGAACAGTGTTATTGGGGAGGAAGTCAACAAAACAACAGACTCTTTGAAAACGTTTGCAACAAGCTCTGAAGTGGAACGTAATTTTCATGCAGTCTGTGAATAAGCTGGTCATTATTCTTGATGCGAGTGTAACACCAGCCTGCCTGCACCCCCGCTGCGTGCTGAGCAGCGTTCTGGGAACTCTCTGTGCATACAGTTCAGGTTTTTAACCATCAAGAGGATATTTGTAGTAATTACCTATTAGGAGAGTGTTCTGTAGGTTATACTGCAGGTAGAGACTTCAGTTTTTATTGGATTCCTGCATTTTTTTCATGTTAAAAATATTTATGTGTAATTGTAACTCAGACGTAACCATGAGGTTGTCAGTCCGTGAGGGTTAAGAGCTAGGACATGACCACTAACTCAAAAAATCTTTGAGCTGGAGAAATGGATGATTCCCAAGATCAGTCTGCCAGCAACCTTAAACTGCTCTTGGGTAACAGACTAAAAGACCTTGTATGTCTGTAGTAATTACTCTAATGAGAGTGGATGACATGCAACCAAATGTCCTAAGAACTATTACTGTGTTTTATATTTAAGGTCCACACAACAATTTCAGTGCTTGGCATTTCATTGCCTCAGACATGTTTCAAACATTAGTGTAAATTGTCAAGCGCATAGAGACTAAGGAAAGCCACATACAAATGCTGCTTTCAAGTAAATGTGTTAGGTTGAACAATGCTGCACTCCTTTTGTAAATTATGTACATCTATGCCAAGATATCTTGTCATTGTACTGCGTTATACAAAAAAAAGCCTGTTGTGTTCCTCATAATAGGTTCTATTTAATTTTGAGATGAAGAATTGCAAATTCAGGAAAAGTGGAACTTGTATAACCAGTCACACATCTGGAGGTTAGACACTGTTGTGTTGCCCAGTATGCTACTGAACAAGAGAAGGAGCAAGACCTCGACCCATATAGCTTTGTTTTTGAATGAGCGTGTCTGAAGTCACTGCTCTGTGTAAAACTCTATTGTGTCAGTGTACTAAGTGCTTGTGGCCTGCGTGTCAGGTCCTTGAGTGGTTTAAATGAAGGAGTGCCAAGAATGAGAATCTGAAGTATTTCAGACTATACATTGAAGTGGAGCTTTAGATCTCCAGGCAGCTTTACTTACAAAAGCTTGAAAGCCTTAAATTTTCTTGGTATGAATTTTAAAATGACTTGTTACACCCTTCTTGACTTAAAGCTGAATGATACAAGTTTATTTGCTAACTCTGTGGGTGTCCCTTGGGAAACTCACCTGCCATGTATGCTATGTGCTTGGTGTCAGGTCCTTTATTAATGAATGGTTCAGGAGTCACTCTCAGTGGAAAGAGCCCTCAGCAAAAGTGTTTAGGAAACTTAATTTACATTCCTGGAGTTGGATGTCCACTTTCTGCTTCAATCCTATCTAGATGCTGAGATTTGATTGTTTTTCTCTGGACTTGTGTGGTATCTATTAATGAATGTTTTATAGGTCATTGTTTAATGATACCAGCTGAACTTCAGCTACAGTTTTTTATACCTGATCCTAACTGGTCTGAACAATCAGACATCATGCCCTTCAAACAGCTTGTATGTTAAACAGTCGTCAACATATTTCCTGCTGCAAATTATCTCCAGACATCTACTCAACATGTAATAGCTGTTTCTTCAACTGAGAGTTTGTCATCAAATTTCTTCTAAATGGATATGATTAACTTAACTCTTATGTAGTATTGTAATTTTTTCACAGCTATTGAAGGTGGTGTAAAGGTCTTGTGGACCCAGTAGGAATTACCTGTGACAGATGAGGGGACCAGAAAGTAGTCTTCTTTAACCTACCTTCTTTTCTGTGCAAGTTTATCCATGTTTGCCAAAATAATCACAAGTAACCATCCCTATTGTCTTTGAGTAAGAGTTTTAACAAAGTTTTGAAGGTTTCTAGTGCATTGCAATTAATGATTCAATAATTTGATCAAAATTGCGATTCAAATATTTCACAATCAGCTGAGTCTTTTTTGTAATTAATCTGAGATTACTGATTTCTTTCTCTGTTCAGTTGTTGAGATTACATCATTGTCCTTCAGCCATCTGACACTTTACTACTTGTTTATTTGCTCTTAATGGAGTAACATACAATTAGTTGTTTGTGGAAACAAGTCTTCTGCTTGGAGTACTTGCTTATATCGAATAACAGCGTCATAGTCACATCTTTTTCTGAACTGGGAAAGGAGGATAGCTTGATTGTTACTGTAGCAACATCCATAGGAATGTGTCTCAAAACCCAGACTCATCTCGATCTCCCTCATAGTACTCACCACTATGTAGTAAAGCCAGAGCAAGTTCTCCTTTATGAGCTTTTTATAAATTCTGTACTTTGTCATTACTCTCAAAGCCCTCTCTGAACATTCTTAAGGACTCTTGTTTCGATTTGTGGACTTGGCAATGGAGTTACTACTTTAAAGGTCCACATCTTTGCTTCTTCTTGCAGTTGTATGTTTTGGGTTTTTTTCCATATATTGAACTCTCTTTCAGTATGTGGTGGCTGTTAGTGTTTGAATCCAAGCAGAGGGTATCTCTGTGTGGCAGTATAGTTATTACTAGAGTGTATTAGAGGTAGGTGGTTTTTAGTTAATGCATCAGAAAATGTAAGGCAAGAATTGTCTTTTCTAAGCATAGAAGACCTGCAGAGCTCAGAGTTGAGAGAGATCTTTGGAGGCAAATGTTAATGCAATACTAAGGTAACAACCCTGCTTCTCAGTCTTTTGGGGGACAGATTATAAGTGATGTTATTCAGCACTATTTCCATATAGTGCAGCATCACTAATGAGAAGGTCCAGTTAAAACAGCAAAACAGGTCGTAATTTTAAGCCTTGAAGGCAAGTTCTTCTTGCACCATTTAAGAAGGTAGTTGATTAAGGCTGGCTCTATTTTGGTTTCTAACTTAGTGATTTTATTGTTCCAACTAAATCCAGGTTTTAATCTGCCTGTGTCTTTTATGAAGCTACATGCTGTTGCATCTACATTCTCAATTTCAGCATATTTGAATGTGCTTTATTTATCTTTGCTAGTAAAAGATTCTATAGGCAAAATCCTCATTTACTCAGGTGGTTCTGGATATAGTCTATTTCACTGTAGGCTTTTTTATTAGGTAAATGACAGTAATGACTATATAATGAGCTCTGCATTAGTTATGGCTCACTCAACTAGCATTTAGACAATACTGATAATACCTTCCAGAATATACCTGTGACTGCAATCTGCAGAGGTGCCATCTGGAGCTACATTTATTTTCACCCAGCAGTGGAATCCACTTGCATCACTGCTGCTGGAAGGGTGATTCTTTGCTCTTTATAAAACACTCCTAAAGACAAGGGGAGATCTGTGTGTATATGAAAGTGCATGTAGGAAAGCGTTGAAAGATGTATTGTCTGTCTAGTTTACATTCACCACTTTCTGTTTTGCCCCTGCTTATTCCCAGAAGGTCTGTGGGGTTTTCTGGAGGTTTTTGATTTGTGGAATTTCTAAGTCATCAGAAGAACATGTATATATGACCTGAGGCTTAACACTG
Organism: Chaetura pelagica; assembly: GCF_000747805.2. Lineage (NCBI taxonomy): Eukaryota > Metazoa > Chordata > Aves > Apodiformes > Apodidae > Chaetura > Chaetura pelagica. Next base: position 1,717,639 of record NW_009953647.1, read on the forward strand.
ACAATAGTAATAGGGTAAAAAAACCCTTCAGGTTTCTTGTCTTTGTGAGGTGATAAATACATAGTGCAAATGTGAATTTCTTTGAGTTAAAACATTCTGATTATCTTTTAAAGTGTAAAAGTGATTCTCAGATTTTTGTTTGCTACTATATGAACATATTTATCTTCAGTACTTACTATTTCAAATAATGAAGGCTTATCCAAAGTATTGAGAATGTAAAATTTATCTAAACCAGTTGCTAAATTGAAAGTTGAAAAATAACTTTGAGAACAACTGTTCTTTTAGAAATAGGCATTTTGATTAGCCTAGGGTATAAAACTTCTGGTTAGACTTCATACCACATGAATATTAACAAAGCATGTTTCTATTTCACCTTACATTACCTTTGCATTTGGCAGAGTTAAGTTTTAAGAAGTTGAACTATTCAGTTGGTTTGCTGCTTTAGGAGACCTAGGATGTATTATTGGAATCAAAATGTCTTGCTTTTTTGGCTCTTTGAGGGTAAAAGCAGGTGACACTTTCCCTGTATGAGCTGTATGAGTGGGTTTTGTGCATAAACAATAGACATGCTTTTAAAATTCAACTGAAGTGTGAAGCAAAATTTTGGGTGACTAAGCAAAGTGATGTAGTGATGTGATAAGATAGCTGTCAGTCTAATTGTTGTGAGTTCACAGTACTTTTAATTTAGAATAATAATAATAACAAATGTAGGTTACTTCATAGGGAATATAAGAAATGTATTTTTTCTCTATAATCACTTAGCTCTCTCTCCCACCTAAGCAAAGTGGGTAGCTTCTCATACCCTCCCTTGACCTGAAATGCAGGGCAGTTGATGAGGTAGAGATGTTTGCTGGGGCTACAATTTTGAGGAGCTAGGGAAGAAGCACTGCCTGCCTTTCCCTCCTTGGAAGCAGAAATTTGAGGGTGTCATTTCCCTGGCCAGCAGTTTTCATAAAAATTGACAAAGTCAAGGAGACTTGAGGGTGTGTCATGCAGCAGTATTCACCAGTCCTACTTATTAGTTATCTCTGGAGCAGCTGATGTAAATCAGGCAAACAGATTGCAGTATTACTGAAATTAAAATGGAATCCAGTTGTCATTAAAAAAGATAACCTGCCTGATTAGTTTTGTTTTATTGTGGTTTCTAAGTAAAACAAAAGACTTGTGAATGGAGAGGGCTTTATAAAGCCTTAAGCCAAATATTTGGTAGTTAATAATATACACATATGCAATATAATGTACAGAATATATACAGCTACCTCATGTTGGTCTGTAAAATGGGTTCTGTTTCAGGATAACAAACCACCAATTTCATAGTAGGTTTCACATGTATAATTAGGTGTGGAAAATAAAGCTTCCAAAAATATCTGGACATGAACAGCAGGTGAAATGCAGATTAAAGTAGTACAATAGATATTAGAATAATAAATGGATCATAATGCTGTCTTAGAAATTAAAATCTAAAGGGACTGCCTAGTGTAATGTTATATCTGGTTTTAAAAGGGTAGTTTTATAAGTTGGCTCAAATTTCGTATGTGAAATAAGACCATGTAAATCGGTCAAATGCCTGAAATCTTTTGAAAACTGTTGCAGTTGCTGTTCAGACTAATGAAAGAGCAGTCTAATCAGGCAGTTTGCTCACCTTTATTTGCATGTACTAAATATTTAATAAGGGTGACTTTTGTATGCATGTTATTGTTCTGGACAAGAAAACCACATATGCAATGTTTCTTAAATTTCTTCCCCTGACAGTTCTCAGCAAGACTCTTAATGTCCTTTTTTTCTTTTTCTCTGGAAAGCTGCCTGTAGCTGGCTTGTGTTATCAAACTGAATTACAGTTCTTTCAAATCTGAATGTAGGAATTAGATCCTTTTAAACAATGAATACTGTAACAATAATCCATATATAGGAAACCTTTTATAGGTGAAAATTTAGAAAACTAGAAAGTGTTTTCAAGTATTATCACTCCTTTATATGGTGCTGAGAGGAGAAGAATATAAAAAGTAGTGAGTACTCAACATCCTCCAGGTTAAGATCAAGAATGTATTAAATTTTAAACAGTAGTATTAGTATATTAGTATTTGTGGAAGTTCCCAGTTACGAATAAGAATCATGCCTTTAAGGGAATAATGTAACAACTTGTGATGCCTCTCAAAATGATTGATAAACCTGACATTTAGTATTTTGCAAACTTCAAGGAGTTTCTGCTTTACGTTCAGTAATGTTTCTTTAGTGAAGCCATATTTAAACTATATTAAAATGCATAGATATATATTGATACTTGATAAATGTGGCCTAAGTAAAGGATGTTCATGGGCTTTAAGTGATATGATTATTTTTTTATTTTTTATTTTTTTTTAATAACAAAAGACTAATTTTTGCTTGAGTAGGCTTGGCCAGTTTTCTCTCCTACCATATTCCCCAGAAGGAAGCAAAACTAATTCTGTTTGTAAGAAGATTAAAAGCTGATGGGGTGGGCAGATGTTTTCTCAAAGGTGAAGGATGTAGAATAAACTGGTCTGGCAAGTCTGAAGATGATGGGGGAAAAATGTTTTGTTTCTCATTAAATTGCAGAAGGCCATTTATGCCTTTCTGTAATAAGTTTTGGGGAGGGAGGGCTCTCAGTAACTTTAAAATTACTCGTGTTTTCTGACATCTTGGTGGAAGAAAAAGTTGATTCTGGCTTTATTTATTAGGAGTTCATTCACTCTAACACTAATATGTAGTGAATCTGATACACTTCAGTATAAATTTAGATATCAATGTGAAATGTATTTTGCTTTCTAATTCTTTGTTTTTCACTAAAATATTTAAAACTTAGAACTTTTCTACACAGAAAGGTATATGCTTATGTAAATCTGGGTTCAGTTAGTTTACAGTTATTTTGATTAATATTTTAATATTTGATCACAGCTGGAATACTGCATCCAGTTCTGGGCTCCACAGTTCAAGAGAGACAAGGAGGTACTGGAGAGAGTCCAGAGGAGGGTGACAAAGATGATAGGGGATTGAAGCATCTCTCATATTAGGAAAGGCTGAAAGAGCCTGGAGATAAGAAGGTTGAGGAGAGACCTTATCAAAGTATACAAGTATCTAAAGGGTGGGTGCAAGGGAGATGGAGTCTGGCTTTTCTCAATAATTCCCAGTGTCAGAACGAGGGGCGATGGGTACAAGTTGGAATATAGGAAGTTCCATTTAAATATGAGGAAAAACTTCTTTACAGTGAGAGTGACAAAACACTGGAACAGGCTGCCCAGGGAAGTTGTGGAGTCTCCATCTCTGGAGATACTCAAAACCTGCCTGGATACAGTCCTGTGTAAAGTGCTCTAGGTTATCCTACTTCAGTGGGAGAGTTGTACTAGATGATTGCTAGAGTTCCCCTCCAGACAAATATCTGGCTGAATTCATGCTTGCTCCTTCTTACTAAGCTGCTATAGAAGAGACTCATGGTGGGCTCCGTGTGCTTTCTAGCAGAACTTACAGATGCTCTCTCTTCAGTAAAAATGTTCTTAACCACTGTAGTCTGTCATCCAGCTGTCATAGCCTGTAGCCTGCAGCAGACCTGGGAGCTGTTTTAACAGTTTAAATTCACAAGTTATCTGCCTTCTTCAGCATCAGATCTCCTGTATTCCCATCTTGTTTAGGAATTTTGTGACAAATAAATAGCCTTCTGCAAGTGCCTTTGTAATCCTGAAAATGTTTATCAAAGAACAATAGCTGTGTGTAGCTCGGTCCATTCCCCACAGTCTAAACGGTGACCTTTTTTCTTCCTGATAGCCTTTGAGTCTCAGTCAGTGCCCTTCTGGGACTTGAGGATCTTCCTAAACTTCCTCCCAGCCTTCACGTGTACCTGCTGAGCTCCCCAGTGCAGGATTTATTTTAAAGGGTTAAAAACTCAAGTTATTTTTCATTTTTTAATTAGACATCTCAGATCTTTCCAGGGTGAAGCAGTTGCCACCTGAACGTGGCTAAGAGTCATTAGGAAATTAAGAGTCTTGGACAATCATTTCCATTTTCCTGTTGAAGTGAGTGCTTTATAGTTCTGCCGTTCAGAAATAACCTTTTCTCCTTAATACAAAGGATGATGCAATCTAATGTGGAAATACACAATTATTCCTTAAGGCTATATCTAGATCAAGGCACTCAAGCAAATTAAAGCAAATTACCAAAGTTTACAACATCAACATTTGTAAGTTATAATGCATTAAATTGCCATTGGCTGGTGATGTCTTTAGCTATAAAATTCTGTTAGCTGTAGTTTAATTTTCTTGGTTTACAGTCAGTGAAGGCAAATTTAGTCCTGCATTAGAAAATTCATGTGGGAATTTAATACATTTAAATTAATATACTTTGACTTCTCACCTTTACTTGAATTTTTATAAGCCTTTGGATCATTGGTTAGCCCATTATGTTTGAGAGCAGCTTACCTGGATTGTTATTGGCATTTCTTCCTTGTTTCTCTTGTATCTGAAGTCCCTGTTTGTGTTTTCACTACTGGCTCACACAAGGTTACAGATTTTATCTAAATCAGAGCCACAAATAAAAAATCAACTACTGCTTTTCAGTCTAGGTAGTAATGGTTAGATTTTGTAGAACTACAATGGTATTTATTAACTAGCCTGTAAAGACTATGCATTCTTGAATAGTATATGCTGTTCAAGATTTTTTTGGATTTAATGTAAATGCACAATTCCACAGAAAATTCAGTACCTTTTAAAAATTGTTCTGTACATATTAAAAAAAATAATAAAAATGTTGTAGAGGTCTTTCTAACTTCTGTTTTGTTTTGGTTGACAAACCCATGGATAGTTGTTTTTACTTTTATGTAGCATTTTGGGGATCTTTGAGTTGAGAAGGGAATAGGAAATTAAATTGCTGTGGATGTTTAACAGTGACTTTATTTTAGGGCATAGTCACTCCTTTCACACTTCAATCGCCATTATACAAGGGAAAAACACACTTTTCCAGTACTTAAGCTGTTCAGTTGAAGCCTACCAATTAAAATTTGTCCTCTCATTCACTTGCATAAGCTGCTTATGGCAGAATATTTTCTCTCACCATTTCTTCAGTGCTCGCCCTGCCTGCGTGTGTCCCCAGCAGTGTGGCTGTCCTTGGGTTTGCATCTTTTTATGTCTCCGTTTGCTAGAAAGAGATGTACTACAATTACTGAGGTGTCAATTTTAAGAGTTTAGAATAATGGACAGTAATTACAAAGTATTTCTATTGTTGTTGGGTTTTAATATTTTTTTCATTTAATACAGTTAGAACAGCACAGTAAATTTACAATTTCTACTTCCGTACTGCATATATGGAGGATGATGTAGTCTCTGATTAAAACATCCCTCTAGTTCAAGCTGTGGAAATTCAGGTAACATTTCTGTAACTTTTTGGATACGTTTTATCAACTGCTTAGGGAGGGAGAATTTCTAATCAACACTTACAAGTAGTAGATTTCTAAATATATATATTGGTGTACTGGCAAACCATTGAAACAAGTAAATTTGATTTGGTCTAACATCGTCTGATGCCACTTGTTAGGCAAAGAGCTGCTCTGCAAGGCGTGACCAATCTCTCATGTCATGTAAAGGACTAAAGCTTATTGATAAGCTTATTGATAAGCTTTCAAAATGTTCTATAGATAGTTCAGAAACTAGTTTGCTAATTATCAGAACCAGGCAGATTGGTGTTGTCTCTTCTGAATGGGGACTTTAAAAAGTGGTTCTGAGTGAGGTGATGGTCACTGTTTAAAACACAACCAGTTAGAAACTTCTCTGAGAGAGAATGCTTCAGCGTTAGCATGTTCTTGAGGTGGGGAGGGAGATTATTATGGGGTTTGTTTAGAAAAATTCCTAGTTTTCACTTCTAGTGGGTTACCAGGTATTTTTTTGATAACTTGAGTAAAGTTTAGCTGTGAAGTAGTTGTCAAAGGAAAGTAGGACAGCAAGAAAATAAAGCTTTATTAACCATTATAAAACAAATTGTTTTATTTTTTGACCTTTCAAAAGCCAGTGACAAACTATGAACACAGATTCTTTTGTCTGTATTGGCCACTGGAAGCAATGGAATGCAAGGCCGTGGTGGGAGGCAGTCGTCTTTTTCTCTGGCAACGCATCTTGTTGTGATCGTTTTTTACATCAAGTAACTGACAAAGCCAGTATAAAATATGTTCAGCAAATACATAAAGCTATTTTTGCTCAAGCGTCTTTAAGTGTCACAGAAGAAACTATCCAGCACCTTGCATTATACATCTAGATACGATAAATAGCGTGAAGAGCAGCTACTCAACTTTCTAGCATGGTTGAGAGAGTCTGTCCTTTCAGAGCTTGAGCACTACCCAGCTCTGCAGTTTAATTTTAAACTGGATCGTGGTCGTCTATGCTGAAATTACCCTGCCAGTTCTTTTCAGAACTTTAAACTGGTGCAAAAGTGCTTTGCTTTATCTTATCTAGAGTATGATAGCATGGATTGCTTTCTTCAAGTCAATTGTACACAGATGGTGAGAAAAAAGAAATTGCCTTTAATGCTCATGATGATCACTTCTGTCATGAACATTGCAGGATTCATGTGTTCTATGAATAAATCAAGCTATTATGTATTCAAGTATTGTATTAGTCCTTCAGGCACTAATACTCCCAAGTCCAAGATAAGAAATAGGGAGGAAAAGTGGCTTTATTCAATATAAGATCTTTTGCAATTACGAATTTTAATAAAAGATTCACAGATGCGTTTCTCTTGTAGAACTGGAAGAGGTAAAATATTAATATTTGACTTATTGTCATAAGGAGTCTTATGTGCAACAAAAGTAATGTTTCTCAAAAATGTTTGATTTATAGTATGTGTGCAGAAGTTGTTAGAGAAAGTGTGTGTTCATGTGTGTAAAGTTTTTTGATGAATAGGGGGAAAGGTAGAGAAGAAATTTAATTATGTACTTTACTCTAGTTTTTCCATTCTGCTCTGCAAGCATGAAATTTGGACAATAAATCATTTGAAATGTCTAACTAGTAGCAAATAAGGAAATGGTGAAGAGGGGGAAAAATAATAAACATGGTTGAGGGACCTAGACAGTGCATTTTTTAATGAATATGGCAACTTTGTATTTTACTCAGGCATAAAGCCCCTAAATTATTGACAGAAAATTGTCATTCCTTTATTAAATGCAATGAAAGTTGGGTGTCTTAAGTTGTTTGCAGCATCCGTTTCTCAACTGAATTTTGATTAGAAAGAAAATCGTACCTTGGCTGGGTGTGGCAAGCAAGCTCACCAACTGGTAAAAATGGGATTATTCATGCTGAGTAGTATGAACTACAGCTTTCAATCTGAAGAAATTATTGTTTTTTTAAAGTAAAAGAATTGTGATTATCATTTTTCCTCTAATTATTGCTTCTTTTTTTACCATTCAAGAAAAATACTAGCTTTTTAAAGTAAATTTTTAGATACAGATAATAGATAAATAGGTAAACCATCTCAAATTTGGTAAAGTGATAGAAGTAGTCTGCTGCATCAACTTAAAAAATAATTTCAGATGGGAAAGACAGAATTTTCAATTGCATTAATAAAGGCATTATTGAAAACACATTTCTGTTGAAGATACATTTATATAGGAACAATGGCTTTGTGGGTTTGTTGGGTGTTTTGGTGGTTTTTTTGCTTTTTGGTATGCTTCAGTGTGCTTACAGCATAAGCTTTGTAATTTGCTTTTTGAGGAACAGATGTGTTAGTTGTTCCCTCAGGTATGTGTACGATACTTGCTTTTATTTTAGAGTCTAATGTTATGAGTACCTCTGAATTGTCATCTTGTTTCTTTCAATTGTTGGGATGTAAAAATGTTACCCATTCCTGCATTAAAAAACAATCAATAAAATACAACACTTTAAATTATTCAAAGATACAATGGGGAATTGGTTATTCTCTTGATTCAGAATGTTGGATAATTGAATTGAATTTTTATGTCTACAAAAATCAATGCCTACGTGGACTTTGGAGGAATGCCTATAAAAAGGCTGGCATTTGCATTAAGTGGCAGTACTAAATTTTTGACTGAGTCACAGATGGTGTTTTTCAGTGTTTCATTTTCATTTTATCATCTTGCATCAAACTATATGTTATAGCACAACAGGCTTAAATTATGTCATGGGGGGGGTTTGCTATCTAAATTTGTGGTTCTTTTGGAAGTGATGACAGTGACATAGAAATCCTGAATGAAACCTAGAATCTGTCTCTTATTCTCAGGTTATTTCTTAGACCTCAACTTGTTCTAATGCAGGATATGTTAAATATTTAGTAAAGGAAGTGAGCTAGGTTTTTGTTTTCCTTGGTTACTTGTTTGGTATTATTAACAAAGGATTGCTTGTGGCAGTTGGTTTTCTTTGTTTTAAACTTTGATCTTACTGACACCTGGGAACACTTGGCTTTCCACAAGAAAAGAGGTGGGGTTGTGGTTTTTCAAGAGTACAAAGATTTAGTGGTTTATTACAGTATGGGTGGTTTTAATTTTTATTTTAATAGAAAAATTTAAAAAGTGTTAGAATGAAAAGAACTAAGAAAGCTTAACTTCTTAGGATTTTTTCATTTTGAGAAGATTAATCTCTCATGTCCTTAAAAGCATGGCTGTTTGCTCTAGTCTGATTTCTGTCATCTTGGGAAATTTTAAACTGTTAAGGATTTCACACTGTTCTCAGTTTCTTAATCTTTTTCAGTTGAATTTATTGCAAGACAAGATCCAAGCTGGTATCCTTAAAAATGTTAGGATGAGAAATGTGTCTCAGACACTTCACTTTCTAATGAGGTAAAGAAAAAGGTGCTTCTCCATTATGCCCACGCTGAATGTGTGTGATGAGCGAGTGCTTCACTGACTATTCGTATTAAACAATTGAAATGTCAATTATTTTTAGATAAAGCTAAATGGACTAAAAGGAAATGGAGGCTCTTGTTCTGATGCACTTGTCCACAGAGGCATACTTGTATATTCTTCAGTACAATTTGAACTACAGTGAGGTAAAGCAGCTTGTAGTGTGTTCTCATTTTAAAAAGGAATATTGATTACAAACTCATGAAGACTGTAGAAAACATTGGGTTTCTTCTCCTTCTCTCTCAGGCAAATGATTCCTGGGAGATACCAGCAGCAGGTCAATTTGCTCTTTAGAAAGCATAGTCTTCTCTGAAGCTTTCCCAAGCAAATTAAAGCCCTTTGAGAAAAATCCCATCAAAGATTTTAGCAGTCTTCTCCACCCTGTGCACCAACTGTGCACAATTTAAGCATTCAAATGGAAACCTCTGAGAGTACATAAAGCTTTAAGCCATGAGCACTCTGTGTGCTGAAGGGGCACTTTTTCTTTTTGTCAGTAGTAATTCAAGGTTACTGTCTCGGTCAGAACGTTCTGACCACAAGCATAGTCTTGAGAAAAGCAAAGGGAGTGGTTCATGCCCTGTGGTTTGAGTTACACAGCAGTTAACTCGTGAACCAAAATGCATCGTTACTATCATTCAGTTAGTGTTATCATGAAAACTGTCAGATTTAAATGCCTAAGAGAGCTCTTGTGACTGTTGCCATGGTAATATCAGAACAGCAACATGGTAGTTTTCATCTATATCCCATGTTCAGCTAAATTGTTTTGCAGTCATTTAACTGTGAAGGGAAGGTACCATATTGTACCAGGCTGGAGTTTCTTGAGTTAACCAGGGACAAATGAAGACTGGAATTTGAGAAGGAAAAAAAAAGAAAAAAAAAGTCTTTGAAAATGAAATGTAGATCCTAGTGAAAATGAGCTTTTTTCTTTGCTTTTGGTCCCAACAGTCCTATATGTAAAATACTCTCTGTGGAGTTAGTGACCTGCTGCCGTGGCGTGTCTTGTAATTGCCTTGGTACACAGCTCAATAAAAAGCATGCTCTGCAATCACAAACTGAATTATTTTTTTTAGAAGAACGGATTTACCTCATAGGTTCTTATTTTCTCTGGACGGGGAGAAGTGCAAACACTTTCTACTAGAAATTCAGATCCTGCTTTCTAATTTGGCCTCACTTTTAGTGCTTTCCCTTATCACTGAGCCTGCCTTAGATTTTTTTTGTGGCGTTCATCAGCTGCTGCCTTCTTCGTTTCAGTCTTTGTTTTCTGACATTCGAGAGCTTTTTTTAACTGACCTGTTGTTGGAAGTTGTTCTCCACAGTCCTCCCCCAGCCTCCCCGAAAAAGCCTTTGACTTCACTCTTGCTGTGGGTACAAAGCAAAAACAATGTTCTCTCCTTTCTGACCTACATTTTCCTAGCGTAGCTGGAGGTGCAGCTTCCCTGCCTCCCTGCTTCCCTCTGTGTTCCCCTTGCTGGCTGGGTCTTGCAAGGCAGAGCTGGAGCAGCAAGGTGGCACTGGATGGGCTAGAGATGTAGTCTGTAGTAACACAGTAAATGCCACATCTATTAGGTATGGTGTGCAGTCTGAAGCTGCTGTGGTCAGCCAGGGTGAGACAGAGTGCCACCCAAATCGCTTACTGTTTTGGAAGAACAGTCTGAAATGAAAAGGATGATAATGCTCTTAACATTTGATAGGTGCAATTATTATTGTGTCATTAAGGAGTTGTCCAATATTTATATATTTTTGTTATTTGATAGCATAAAATAAGGATAGAGAAATGGGTTCTTAAATTGGAAAAATATGTAAACAACCATTGGTGCTTTTGCAAATCAGTTACAAGCCTATTCACATTAATAGCACAAATGCAAGAAGTAGTAACATCTATATTATCATTTTTCCTCTGTCCCTTTCATCTCATCCTAGGAAATTTTCACATGTTGCAATGAGTATTCATTCAAAAGAGAAGATTTTTCTTGGTATGTGGTATTATGTAGGTATTTTAGATTGCAATATGATTGGGGATTGTGTTAGTCTATCAGGAAAATCAGTAGGAATGGGGGTCAGCCTAACGTAGTGGCTTCTAGGCACTTCCCTCCTCTCCAGTGCCTTATTTAGCATGGGTTTTGAGGCAGTTAATGTGTGTCTTAACATGTTAATGTATTCTGAAAATATTTTGTAAATATGGACTGACACACTGCATTGTATCACTGCATTGCAAAGAAAAGCAAATTTAAATTACTATTCTATTAAGGTTTACCTGAAAGCCAGTCTTTGTCTCATCTTTTCTAGATCACTATCATCATATGATTTTAAATGTATAGGAAATTTTAAAAAATTCTTAACGTTTAAGTGAAGATCTGAATGGACACTTAATTTTCCCTCAGACCAATCACTGTTAGAAGCATCTTTACCTGAAATTTTTTTCAGACTACAACAGATTATGAACTTTACCCATGAAAAATCTGCGCTTGTCTCGGAGGTAGGATCAGTTTTGTTACACCAAAACCCCATAGTTGTGCATTTTCCATGCTCAAATCTATAGATGTGTGATTTGCAAATAAAATATAATTTATTTAATTGGGGATATGAAAGGAACAGTTCCATTGTTGGTGAATAACAATTTTTTGTGGGACTTCAGTTTGGTCATTTAGTATCGATATGTAAATCTTTATTTAGCTGGAAGTTAAATAAGTAGAGAAAAGTTATGGAATTTCAATTTCTGATTTTTCTGAGACTTTTCTTTCTTTTCCATAAGTATGGTACTGATGACCTTGCATTTTTCCCCATAATACGTTTTGAGTCACTACGACTTTTTGTATTTGTTTACAACCTGAAGCAGACACACAGATGTAAAAACATTTAAAGCAACTATTATACAAACTTCTATACCTCATTGAGTAAACTTTAGGGTTTTGGGGTTTGGAGTTTTTTTTACTGCATTACAGCCATGGTAGACTTTTAGATACAAGGTTGTATCCTACTGCTAATGAAAATGCATTTTTTTGTGTTGCTTTATGGGGAGAGAAAGTGAGAGAACATGTCAAAGATTTTAGTGATATAAATAACGGTTGCACTATTTTTAATGTGAACTGTTTTCATGTTCTAGTAGAGTGACCAAATAGTTTAAACACCAGCTAGAAAGCAGTAAAAACATTCAGAGAATGGAATGTAGATATTTCATTCCATAATTCTGTCCCATCTATTTCTGAAAGCTCTGTAACAAACTTTGGAAGTACAGTACTTGGATAAAAAAGCTTCAAGGACCCTCTGGCTGTCTGGATAATATTTCAATATTTATGTAGTAGTTTCAACTTGTACCCAAACATTAATACAAATTTGTAAAAACTATGTTGGACCCTTAAAAGGGCACTAAAAATGGCTTTCTAATTAACATCATATATCCCTTCTAGTATTTTAACTTACAAGAAATTTGGTTTACTGAACTCGTAGGCATTGTACTGTAATTCTGCCAAGCTCAGGCAGATCGACACCATTGCATGAGCTCCAAAGGGGAGTACCCAAGAGATTTTTTGACTGCCAAACTTTGTTTCAAGTGCCAAACTATTTAAGGTTTAGTTATTAACCTCTTGGACTATACCCAGAAGCCAGTAACAGCATTTTGAACTAGCCAGAATTGGTAAAATCCAAGTAGAGTACATTTCAGTCTAGCTGTAGAGTGCTGCAGGCAAGGAACAGTGTTGAAGTCCTCCCCAAGAGAATGGAGTCTGTTCTTGGCCAACATTGCTCAGGCAGAGGCCACTTACAGGATTGTACATCTTCCAGAACTGAACACCCTTGAGTAGCTGGCTTTCAACACTTGCTCTGGTTCTCTCAAACTTGCACTGTTGTGTAAAGCTTCCATATAGTTGACTTAAGCCTGGTGGCTTTCAACTGGGATATTAACTGTGGCCTGTGTTAGCTGAAAGGAAGAATGCAGATTGACATGGAGAAAATTACAAATGGATGTTGAAATAAAACTCCCAAAGACTCTTTCTAATGCAGCTTGCATCTCTGTGTTACGTGAACGCCAGTAGTCATCACCAAAATAAGTGGATGCACTTTCAATCTAGTTGGAGAACTCTCTTCTGTAGAGAGTTATTTTTATACACATCTACTTTACCCAGGAACAGTCATTTCTATGATTTGAGGTAGCTTGGAAATGAACAAATGTATAATTATCGTAACTCAAATACAGCAGGTGACAAAATTTAATGGAAGATCACCATAGAAATTACACTGAGCAAATTCCTATACCCATCTTGAGTAAGAGCTCCTAGAATTTCTTAAGAGGGCTAGTCCAGTGCAATACACACTGTTCACATGTCTACATTCCTGCATACAGATGGTCCTAGGGCTGCTGATGGTGCTCAGTAGTACAATTTCTGTTTTCAATTCAAAGGAAAAAAAAAAGCCTGTTGTAATCTCTGTATTGTGCATAGTAAGAAAACAAGACTTTAAGAACTAGGGAATGCTAGAAAAGTCAGGTAATGGTCCTGAGGAGCTTTCCCATAAAAATGAAGTGTGACGACCATAAATAGAATCAATTTTATTAAATAATAAAAGTACATCAAATATTTGTATTTTATCCAATTAAAAAGTCCCAGTCAAACACAAAAGGAATCACAGTTCCCTCTTTTGCTGCTGAATCAATCAGAGGTGGGTATTGCTTACCCTGGCACTGTGACAAACAGTAATAACCTGAATCTGATACAATTCCACTGTAACTCTGTTGGAAAATGAGCCTTAAATGTTCTGTTTGTTAGAAAACTGGAAACCTGTAAATAGATTTAGGCTACTTCTCACAATGAATTTTCAGTGGTACGTGTTGTGGCTTTAATTTTGAAAATTGCTTAGATTTTGTTCTTCCCCATATTGCTATCTGTAACTTTCAATCGTCCTATGACCTGGTCTTCCCCACCTGTAAAGTAAGGTGTGTGGCTAAATTTTCTCTCTGTGACCAATTTTCACTTGATCCTTCTTTTTCTTTTTCCTTTTTTTTTTTTTTTTTTTTTTTTTAATTCTTTTTTCTTTTTTTTAGCAGGCAGGAAAGAGCAAAATCAAAGATCTGGTTGGTTTTCTCCATCTTCCCACAAAATGGAACATTTTTAAGACCATGGTGAAAGACCTGAAGTTCCCTTTTGTGTTTCTGATCTGCCTTTGCGCTGCCTTGAAGTTACATAATGAAATTAATAGCAGATTGATTGAATTGGCAACAAGATGCCAAGATGAATGTTACTTGACACCAGATTTTTGGAGTTGGCCTTACAATTTCTAGAGAATCAAGTAACTTGTAGTCAGCTCTTTGAGGAGAATCTAGTTAAATCTCCAATTTAATTTAAAACACAATTTGCCCTTCCAAAGGTGATGCACAAAGCTGTTTTCTCAACTTAGATCTCATTCATCTGTCTTTCCTAACAGGAATAAGCAACCAGTAAGTAAGTCCCAAGCTGGACCTACTTTCGGGTAGTACTTTCTTACTGTTTTAGAGTTCATGGGTAGTGTCTTACTAAATCGTAAAAGTGACACTGCAAATGTATTGTACATTAAGAAGTGTGTAATGATTTGAATGTGCTATTTGAAGGTGAAACTGATCTGCTCTTGGTGCATTTCCTTAGTTTTTCATTTTTCACTTAATAGAAATTTTAGGGAACAAGAAATCATTACCTTGAAGAGAACTAGAGCTATGAATGCATTTTTTAAATAAGATTTTAGTGTGGGAAAATATGCTCAGTTATACTTTATTGGCACATAAATCAGCAATCGTACCACCAAAGTGTGCATGCTTATTATTGCACATTGACACAAAAATCCTTATATACCATTGCCTTTTTTTTCCTCAAGTTTGCTGGGAAAACCTTTCGGTTATGGTTTCATAATATTAGTGTTACCAAGAACTATACTCTTTTTTTCAACTTAAAAAAATAATTTTTGGACTCCACTATGTGATGGGGGGGGAGGTGTGTCAACTAAAGGCTGTCCCATTAAGCTCATCCATTTTCACTGTACATGCGTTCAGCAGTATTTACAAATTGCACATGGTGTAGGTCTCGCAGAGGGAGAACTGTCCTTCTAGTGCAGTTTACGATGGCGATACCTGCCCGCTTTTTCTTTCGCTGCATTGGCACAGGCGTTGTGCTTATTTTGCTGTAAGTGGTTCCAGTATTTGATCAGTTCACTAGGTTGGAACTGATGGGAGGTAATTAGGTGGCTATATTTACAGCTGGAGTAAGAAACTCGCCAGTGATTGAAGACAAACTCATTGGGTGGAGGCATAGGGTCGATTCGCAGCTTGGCAAGGCAGATCCCCACATACACATCCTCTAGATGTAAACGTCTGATGCTTAAAGAGACCTTAAAGATTTTTTCTGCTAAATCTCCAGAAAAGACATAACCAGTTCCAGAACAAAATACAGGGTAACGTTCACTTGGATACAAATCAGGTGGCATATACCACTTACTATCCTTGTTCCTATTAGGTGCATAACCTCTCATTAAATAACCTGTAAAATATTTGTGCCTTGGAGGAAGTTCTGGTTTCAGAAGCTTGTGTATTAAATACTCAGTATTGACAAACATATCACTGTCAGTTTTCATAACATATGGAACGTGTGGACAGTAGGATGCAACCCAGTTCATTCCCATCAGAGTTTTAATGGTTAAATTATAGTAGGTGTCTAAGTATTCTTGTTGAATGATGTCATGGTATTGTCTGCTTTCCTCTAGTATGGTATGCTGGAGGTACTCATTTATCTTAATGCTTAACCCCAGCAAAAAAATACGAACTATTTGGATGCCAGGTGTCAGGCTTTCATTTCCCCAAGTTTGTCGAATAGCTTGTCTGGCTTCCACCTGGCCTGGTTCTGCAGCTATGAGTAGTATTAGAAAAGGGGTCTTCTCCTGGCACTTCCCAGGCTCATTGATGATGTATTTGAAATGATACGAAGTTGGATGCCCGGTACCTTTCTCATTGTAAATACTTCCATTGGCACTGAGGGTATTTTCCAAACCAGTTACTCCTTGGGGTGACAGATCCGTGTTGTTGGAGTTGGTGACTGTTTGAGGCCTGAATGTCTGAGGCACCGTGTCTTTCCACGCGTTCCTTAGAGAGCTGTGGTTTGTCTCACTTTTTGTAGATCTAAATCCTCGTATAGTGTAAGCCATGGGATTTTCTTTGAATCCAGCCCTGCCTGGCAGCCAGTCATGATGATTAAAGAACAGAAACATAGCAAAAAGAAACACAAGAGAGATGAGGCCAATGAGATGGGTGCGAAACAAAGACCTTTTGGTATTCCAGGTCATCTTTGCAAAGCAGCAGTGTCGTCTTCTCCACTGAAGCATGTTGTAAGAATCCAATGATGGGATGCGAGACAGTGGCCAAGCAAAATGCTTTTCCGATCGTTTTTAATCCACTGCTATTCTTTGGTATTCATTTTCTGTTGTTCATGTCGAGTAATTGTCTGCAAATGGCTCACTCTGCCAAGATTTAAGAAAGAAAATTTTAAAAATCTTTAATTTTACACATTTATAAAAGATGACGATCAGAATCTATATATAAACATTGAGTTCATTTTTTTTTAAAAAAAGCAGCCCATTTTAATATAAACAATGTTTGTTTTATGCAAAAAGCCAACCCTGTTTTATTATGAAAGTTGACTTGATTTGATACCTTTTAAAAATGCTTTTTTATATGATTAAAATTTTGATAAACATCCTGGGTACCAGAGGTAAAAAGGAAAAAAAAAAGATTATGTTAGCAGAAAAAGTGTGAAGTATACGAAAATAGCTTCATGGATACTGACTGTGAAATCCTTGTGCACTGTTTGAGAAGGACTGAATGAAAAGGCCTTGATACCAGATGGAAGCTTTATTGGCATTAATTAAAATTGATTTGACATGCAGAGGCTAGTATGGCTCACAGTTTAAAACCCTTTTTGTAAAATAGTCGTGTATTGGTGGTGGGACAGACGGCACAAGGTTGATTATGGCAGAGTTGTGTTAGTCACAGTACACTGCCTGGCCTGGTTCCACGAGTCCTGACTGTGTTCAGAAAGTCAATGAGAAGATGCACCTGTCAAAATTAATTTTCAGGGTCCAGTAACCTCATAGCACAGCCCTCAGATGGTGATGCAGAATAACATTTTCAGACACTTTTCAGGCACCCTTAACCTTCAGCTCTTAATGAAGGGAAATATTGAATGGCACTCTTGGCTGTTGGGCCAGGCTCATATGCAGTTGTAAGATTAAGCTGTTGATTTTTAGTAGGCAGAGATCCTGGGTAAATGTTCCTATTAACTGGAAGCAAAATTACACAGCGCTAAGTTTTTGGCAAACTGTCTGAACGTGATTTTTGCTTTTTTTCTGTCTAAGTTTATATGTAATTACTGTACTCCTGGTATCATACAGAAATTTCAAGTGCTGTTACCAGCAGCAGTAACTGTAGGAGAAAGTGCCAAAGTAGTCTGTGTCTCATTTTCACTTAAATTTTTTTCATATTCAAGAGCAGAGTCAATATGGCAGCTTCATGATGCTGCATATTAAAAGCTGATCACATCATCTTGCAAATGAACCTTTCCCTGCACAGTAGCAATTCGTTTGTGACTTCCAATTTGCTCTAATTTATTTCTGGGCCCTAGGGTTTTGTATAGCAAAAAGGATGACTGATGAACAAAAGTCCATAGAAAATGCTATTTCTAATATGAATGTGTAATTTCTTAATTGCATTGATATCTTCTAAAACCAATATTTGGATTAATTTCTGCTTTTAAAAACTAAGTGACATGTTACATAGGAAATTACAGGATTTTATACTGCAAGGAAGTAATTTAAGATGATATGGCAGTTGAATAAGATCATTAAGTTGTGTGTGTGACAATATTGAATCTGCCTGGCTCATGTAAGGAAAAAAAATTATTTCAAAAGGATAGGGAGAGACACAGAACTAAGTTGTTTTGGTTGTTTTTTTTCCCCAGTTACTGTATGTCAGTTTATATATAACCAAAATAACATGTATGCTGGAAGACCTCATTCTTAATATTTGGAAGCAAGAGGGGAGTAGTGTTGCATTGAACCGGGACTGTTTCTTGCTGACCTCCACTAGGAGGAGCAAGTAAGTGGGGATTTGAACTGTGTGGTGTGACAATGTAAATGCATCTACAAAAAGGCGATACTGCTCTTTAATTCTCTTTCTGAAATAGCAAAATATTTGCCTGGTGATCTACTAAGCTCTTCCTTGTTGTTATGCTGTTACACAGCATTCATGCATTTTGTTCTCAAGCTCACTGAAACTATTTCTTTGGGTTTTGGGGTTTTTTTTACCTGCCTGGGATTGATGCCACTTACCAGAGACTTCAGCTATTTTTCTAAAATTTGTTTTTTTATCTACAGCTTTTGAAATTTGCATCTAAAGAATGTAGCTTGAAAATTAACCTGAAATTCCACACTGCTCTTTTTAAACTGCCTTAACTCATTTTCTTTTATATAAGGATAATGTAGAAGCCCCAAATGTAGAAGACTTATGCTTATTTGACTACTTGCACCTGCTTTTGTATGCTTAGAAAGAAAAGCTTAACTTAAAACTAATATTTTTTTGTTTTTCTGGAGTAACGAGTGAGTTTTAAATGAACACTCAGAGGCTTGGGAAGAGTATCGCTGCATAAGCAAATATAAATGTCACTTCAAAGGGTACTCTAGATCTCAGGGAAATTGTTTGATACCAGTTTGGAAGGCAACAATGGGAATATTTGATGAATTATTTTTGCATTGTATGCTTACTGGGTTTAGGAAGAAAGTCAAACCCAAGATTTCATTAATGTGGAACAGCAGCTAGAATTCGGATTCACTTTGTCACACTGAATTGTTCCACTTGTAAAACTGCAGTCAGTAGATGCAAATACTTCAGCAAATCTGCACTGCGTTACTAATCTGTGTGGAATTTTTAATTGAAGTAGTGTCGTGTAGTGCATCTACTTTTGTATGGCAGTAGGTGAAAGTGAGACTAAAGTTTTGTAAATACTTGTGTAAACTGAAGACTGTTTTCAGCTGCTATCTTTCCACAAAGCACTGAGAAAGTGTCCCAGAAAAGGCAGTTGTAATGGCTGAAACCTGCTTTTTTTAAGGCTGCATCCTCACATTGTGTACATTAAAGTAGGTTTTACAGTGAGGAACAGAACTAGAATAATAAGAAATTTAAGGACTAATTTATCACATGATTTTTTAAGGTGGGAGTTCCTCAAAAATCTTCAATCTCTATTTACCATTTAAAAAGGCATTATGTGGGGAATATGTAGTGGAAGGACCCACATCTACTTCGCAGTTTCAAACAACTATTCACTGAAGAAAACCCAGAAAATCAACACAACTTTGTCTCATTTTCTTTGTAATTCAGGTGTAAAACATTTAATACTCAGTATATTAAGCATTAGAAAAACAGCAATAGCAATTGGTACTTAAAAACACTACATTAGGATGCATTGTTTAAAAAAATATATCAATGTGTCAAATGTATCAATATATATTGAAACCATCATCAAACAGTATCATAAAATATATTTTTCTCTTTGTTACTTCTGCCCAAATATTTAAAATTTCATTTTACAGAAGGGTATGAACATGCAGCAATCATTGGCAGTAGGCAAACAACCCTAAGTATAGCAAAGGGTCTCTATACAATCATCTTGTCCTCTGGAAGTGTGTTGCTGCATGCAGCTCTGTGTGGTAAAGATATGATTTGTAATAGTTCTGGTTCATTTTTGGCACTTGACTGTACAGTCATTGCATTATCAAATGCCAAATATATAAACTGCGAATGCCTCTTGAATTTTTATTTGTGGTCTCTGCTGGTGTTTCTGTTCCTTGTACGTTCATTTCTGCTCTGTAATTATAGCTTTTCAGATTGAAGCATTTGACTTCCTATTTGCACGTCCTGGATTTTCATATTTTGATTAGCTGTGTGGGCAAACTCTTTAATTAGAGCAAAGAGTTCAAAAGGCAGTCTGAGTTGGTGTTCTGATAAACAGCAGCAGCAGTGGCATATTGGACCTGAGATAACGTGCCTGAGTTCACTTACAAACTGCAATAATCTTTTGCACAACACAGTACTCAGGATAAGGTTTGTGCAGGTTTTTAAATGTCAGATACGAAAGCTGCACCGCTAGTGAGGTGTGCTTCTCTGGGAGTATTGTCTGAGGGTGGACTTTTTTGTTTTAAAAGTTCTGGAAAGAACTGTACTTTCTAAATGTCTTAAAAGTGAGCTGAAACCAGTGACAATTGTATGGTGCATCCTTAGGTATGTGAACTCTTGACAGTGGCAGTTTGCTTACTGCACGTTAGCATTATGTTGAGCAAAAAAAGCATATTTATGTTGGCATTTAATGACTTATTATAGCTGATTGGTAGATTCTGCAGATAAGCATTTTCTGTGGTGTATTAAGTTGCTATAGATTTAGATCTTAAATTTATATTGCAAATGTTAATCTTGTTTGTTTGCCACTTGTGATGAAGTATTTAACTTTCAATAGTGAATACAAAATGAATGGCAATTAGATGGAATGTCATTTCACAATCAAAGTTAAACAGCCAGTGTTTTCATACTAAACAAAATATGAAGTGATGGCATGAGCAGTTTCGTGCTCACCATTTTGAGTGTACAGTATTTGAAGGTTTCCTTTTGGGATGTGAGGGGAACCTGATGTTACGTGTAAAATGTGGTGCCTGATTGCACTGCTGGTGGTTTAAATCCTGTCCAGTCTTTTACATGCTCCCAGTTTATGGTTGGCTGATACTAGCCTGATGACATTTTGCTTGTGTTTCAGTAGGGAAAAAGCAAGTGCAAAAAGGTCTTGAAGGTACTTTTAAGATAATGTAATTTGACTGCGTAGTCTGTTTTGATGGTTCCGTGTGTCACATCATGACCATTTTATCAGTGCTTTAAGATTACTTTAGATAAGGATTAATTCTGACCTAGTTTGAGAGGATTTCTGTTCTGTATTGGAGGGGTTTGGGTTTTTAATTTCTCAGTTAAAAGCAATCATTACAGTAGCTACATTATCCCTTTAATCCCTCCTCTCTAGGCATGTCAACCTTGTGCAGACTGTAAGCAATGCATGTAGTAAGTGTAAGGGAGTGACATTGTGCAGGGGGAGAGGAAAACCTGCTAGAATTCTTTCTCCCTGTTCACAGCCCTGTCATCCCAGGGCTCTACAAATTAGGAATGATCGTTCTCTGTAATGGTTGAAAAGGTAACAGACAATTGAATGAATATCACACACAAGGATTTGACATACCTTCCTTGGTCAGGCCATTTATGGTGCGAGGATTATACCCACAGAAAAGAGTTTTGGCACGCCATCACTTCAGCAAAAAAGATGCTATCGAACATGCGCACATCCCCCAGCAGCCTGCTGCCTGCGATTGCTTTTCACGGTATCCAGTCTGTCCATCTGTCTGCTCGTTGCTGTGTTACCTTCCTTGATCATAAGTGTTGCCCTTGTCTTGGGGCTTTTTGTTCATCCTACAAGCAAAAGGAGAGTAGTTATCGTTTCTGTTCTGATCCAGGCTGTCTGGCATTCACGGCCGAGGTATTGGAGCTTTTACATCTGCTGTTTCCCTTGTCGGACAATGCAGTGCTGTGTTCTCTTCTCCTCAGTATCCATATTTCTAATGGTAATGTTAGAGGGAGCACTAGCGTGTAGTGCTCCAGTTGCCTTCAGCAATAGGATTTCCCTCTGTTCCTTCCTTCATTGTTGCTAGGCAGTAATAGAAATGGTTTTGAGACGTTTTAGCCGAGGATTCTGGTCTATAAAATCCATTCCGTAGTTCTTCAGCTGCTGCACAGGCAGGCAGCAGTTTAAATGTGGGCTTTGACAGATGCTGTCTTCTGACAGAGCAGAATTTAACGTCATTGCTTGGCTGAATCCCACGTGATTGTTTGCATTCATTTTGACTAAATCGAAAGGCAGCCAGAAAGCTTTCAAGGCTTTTGCTCCTATTTGATAAATGATGCATACTCAGTTCAAGCACAATGGTAGGGGAATACTATAAAAATTGTATGATTATAAAATGAATGAGGTTTTTTTCAAATTGTTTTCACTTTTCCTTAGCACTGTAACTTAAGATTCTCTAGTGGATTGTTTTAATGCTAGACAGTCTATTCCTGTCTTCCGAAAGCAGTTCAGCAGCGCAAAGGAATTAAAAGCATTTCAATTCGGAAGCTTGATTTAACCCATTTGGCTCTCTTCAAGTAGAAATCTTTTGTGTCTTCATACCAAAGAAAAAAAAAATATTTCTTTACTCAAGCTTCCTTTACACATGCTTATGCTATAAAAGCTGCTTTTTGTTATCTTAGGTTAGTCAGTTAAGCTGGACAACACTAATGTACAAGCACATGCTGTTAAGCTGCCTTTCTGTTCTTAATGGATTTCTTCCTTGGTAAAGGTTGAAGTCTGGTATTGCAGAATTGGGGGCACCTTATTTCCATATTGATGGATCTAAAACATCTTTTGTCAGTTAAAGACATAGCTATATTATAGACTGTCTTACTGGTCCTAATGAAAGCAATTTTCACTTGTTTTTTCTAATCCTGACCCTTCTATGCTGAAGCATCTTATTACATTTATTATATGTTATAAATAAAATATCACAAGAGAGAGCTCAGAAAATAGAAAGCTGCCAGCATACTTGCCCAAGTATTTATTAGTCACTGTGTTTGTTGAATCTATTTTGAAAAGTTAATGACTGGCTCTTTGGATTGTTGGTTTTTTTTTTAAGCCAAAGGATAAAGAAAATATATTTGCTCTATCATATGGTATCTCTGGTTAGTTGGATTGGGGGTAGGTGTGTCCTTTACTGACAAATAAGACTTAACCAAGCAGTCAGTGTGTTTTATTAGATGCATATTCTGATAATTTACTAGAAACATAATCAGGTTTATATCCTCCTATATAAATTAGCTATATACACTAACTTTCTCTGTTAAGTCTTGTTTTTAATGTATGCATTTCCTCTCCTAATGACAGTTTTCACAAAAGCTGTGATCCTATTTGAGGACATTTATGGGGCTTAATCATATTCCCTAAATATCAATTTACAATATACAGTGCATATTAGTAAAAACTTTTATCTGCTCCACCCTAAAAATTTTGTATTTAAATAATGGAGGGGAAGCCAGTGGGGTGGTGGAGCAGGAGAGGAGAGACCTGTTCAGCACTACTTAACTGTTCTGGGATGTTTATGAATAACTGAGAATCAGTGCTTTGAAAGGTTGCATATGTGCTCAATCTACTGAATTTTTCACTGAAAGCTTTTCCACACAAAACCGTCATATCCTTACCCTATATAATATACAGAATTTTATGTAATCTGTTTCTGTATGTATATGACTGTGTGACAGAGTTTGGCTAGGAGTATTTTCAATTTGCCACCTTCTGAGCCACAAGTAGGAAATCAAGTTAGATATTAATGTAGTTAATTTACCTATGTTGATTTACATAGAAGCAAGTAATGTTTTTTTGAATACCAGCATGTCAATCTGTCTTTGATTTTTTAAATTTTTACGTAAGACACTTAACATTTCATATGTGAAACAAGTCTAAATCTCAACTGAATGGTTATTAAAATCCATACTATTTCTACTTTATTTATTCCTGCTTTACTATACCTGAAGTATAGCTAGGAAATTCTGTGACTTACTTGTGGTAAGTTTACCTATTGGGGTGGGCTGAGCTATTTTTATTTATCTGTAAATGCTCATTAGTAAAAAGTAAAGGTACAAAAATCCCAAGGGCCATATTTTCTGAATCTACTCAGTTTCAAAGTGAATTGAGAAGAGAACTGACATCAGCTTTGTCTTTTATGACCGTAGCACTTGGGCATAGCTTGTAAAGTTCAGGCAGAGCCTGTTGATAAATGTAAAATTTGTCATCTTGGCATGTGAACAAGTTGAATATTCTTAAATCTTAATGAACAATTCTATTGTTCACTCATTCTTGGCTCATCTTCTAGAAAAGTATGTAAAAGCTTTGATTTTTCTCCTACTTTCTGTCTGGGTGTGACTGATGTAGTTTTAGAGAGTCAAAGATTCAGGAAGAAATTCCTTTTATTTTACAGTGCTTTCTTTACTACTTGTTATGGTACTGTATGTTTCTGGGTATTTCAGGCGGGCAGAGCTTGCTTTGTACTCCAAATATGACCTGAAGATTTGAGTAATCTCTCTGTGCTAGAGGTTGGAATGAGCTTTATTTCGGCTAAATCTCACCGTGAAGGGTCAGTGGACAGTTTGTTCTTGATCCAAGGAGTAGTATGCTCTGTAATGTTGCTATGGTTACACCTTAAATTAGAAGCTGCAGCGTTAGTGTTTTAAATGCTGCCATCTATTAAGACTTAGAGTTACTCTGATGTGAAAATGTGCAATGCGTGTGTAAGGAGCACTACAGAGATACTGTGGCCACTGAAAGCTTCACTGTTCAGTGAGTTGTGCAAAGCTAGAAGCAGATGTGAGGAGTCAGAAAAAGTGTCTACTTTGAATAACCTGTGCACATGACAACTGTAAACTATGTACAATGTAATTATGCATAACAAAAGTCAGTTTTTTGAATGCTTTCTTTGAAAAACTTTAATTTCCTACATGTAATTTTTAGAGGGTATCAGTATCTTGTCAAACTGATTTTTAAATAACTCAGCCCCTAAGTTTATTTAATTAAATAAAGTTCTTTCTTGACAACATTAACAGAAGTTTCTCAAATCAATTTAGAGTGATCACAAGGTGTGTACTGCCAGGTAATTTTCTCCCTGGTGGCCACAAGTCCCATGGAAGTTAAACTAAATACATATATCATAGCTGGCCTGTCTGCTGAATGCTCCTGTATGGACTGTGCTTTCTGGTTACTCCATGAATACTTTGCTAAGATGATTGAATTTTCTAATAGTAAAAAGCTGTATTATTTTAGCTGTAATGTGTTGAAATCCATTCAAGTGACAGTTCAAAGTAATTGTAACATTTTCAAGCTTGGTTATTTTTGCTTTTAAACTTTATTCTGGAAATGCATTATTGCAGAATGTCATAAATGCTTTGTTTTCATTTTCTGTGTAAAGAATTATTATGTATATGACAAGGGGCCATTTGGCTCTGTGCTACAAAAAGAAGACTTTTGCCATGAGTCAAGTAGAGTGGAGGGGAAAGGGCTGGAGAACATTTGTAATTTGTTGGGCTGCTTCATGATCCTAACCTGTTTCTTAACCATCACAAGTGTGTTTATAAGTGAGTGAAAAATAGCAGTCTAGAAATGACCACAAGTGTCAGTATTGCCTGACTTACTTTTCCTTGGCAGATTTTCGTAATTGTTAGCTGATTGAGAAACCCAGCTAACACTTGAAACAGTTCTTTATTAATGGTCAAGATTTGCACTCTGCTCTAATCACATGTGAGCCAAATCTGTAGTGATGTCAGTATTCTTTGTCTGAAACTTGGAACAGAAATGCAGTGATATAGATAAACCTGAAATAGTGTCAGAACACTAGAAAAGGCTTCCAGTTATTGTAGAGTGTGTATGGTTTTGTTTGCTGATGAGTAGCTTATAATAGTTGTGTACTTCAGTAAGGACTATAAGCACATTCCCTAACTTTGCAAAGTTGTGAGAGAAAGAAAAGACTGGATGATCTCTACAAATCAGAAAGGCGCTTATTATTCCACCTGTGTTGGGAAGCATTTCAAGGGGAAGTTTCATAATTCTAAAGCTTTTTTATTAAGTAAACTGACAATCTAGGTATCCAATGGGAATTCACTTCACCTAGCACAGCTTCCTGTGAGGAATGCAGATTTGGAGGGCTTCAAAATTCACTTGATATCCAAAATACAAAATTGTTTTTGTCTACTTTATTTCTATTCTGGTTTTGTGGGTTATGCAAATTTTGTGTATTGGACCTCTGTCCGGGCATGTTTCTTCCCTCAGTAATGTGGTGTTTGCTTTATCACATCTTCTTTGTTTTCTGTGTTCTGACTTCACATTTTCCCCTAAGCTTTGCATCCAGTTACTGCTTATCTCAACTGATAAATCTGATTTTTTTTCCAGGGAATGGGCAACATAATTCATTGGCTTTGTGCAGTATTTTTGGTTACACAGTTCTCTCCTGATGAACTGACAATCCTGTGCCAACAGTAATATTTCCTGCATGTCACAAGAGTTATTTTGCATTCTGAAAAGAGTGGGGAATTTATGAAGCTTTGATTCAGCACAGCAGGGGAGAGAAGGCCAACTAGCAGAAGGACCAAACGTTCACAGGCAGTTTAAAAAAACTGTAGAAAATAGAGTTCTGTTTTCCCCTTTACCTTATGATTTGTTTCATTCCACTTGCCTGCATTCCGTGATCGAGTTACCCCCAACACCGACCCCTTACATCCCCAGCATGAGAATTTGAAATCAAAACTTGAATTCCTACAGAAAGTGAGACTTTGGGGAAGAACTCATAATATATATATCAAATCTCTTGAAGTAGGAAGACAGCATCCTGTGGGAGTTAATAGGTCACCAGCTCTTATGCCTAAGGAGAAAAATATGTTGTTCCAGCTGTTACCACCTGTCCAGCCCCTTCTCTCTGCCTGATTCCTTCCTGCAACAAGCTCAGAAAGACCATTTTCCCTTAGGCTGTTTTCAGATCTTGAGACATCCAGCACTTCTCTCCCAGTTATTTGAAGAGTCTTGGCCCATCAGCTCCATCACCAGGATGCAGGCCTCCTGTCGAGCACTCTTCCTTGGACTGCTGGATGGGCTACATAGTTGTTTTCTTAGGCTTGCAGTGAGCTTTTTTTGTGTGTGTGAGACTGATTGAGAGATTAGCAGCTCCAAGTTGTTCATCTGCTCCCTATTTTTTTTTCCCCTATTGTGTATGGTTTGTGCTGCAATTGGCAATGCAAATTTTTAGTTAATGTTAAATAATGTGAAATTGAAGAGCCGGACTTTCAGAGCTGTCAATTTTATGTGACTTGGGGTGGAGACTTGTATTGACTCTTTCCATCTCTCATATCTCCTCAGTAGCTTCAGTACATTAATTCCTACAACTCCTACAGATATCCTAATTTACAGCTAATTCTGTGGAACATGCAGGGTTTACAGCAGAAATAAAAGAACCTTAGCAAGTGTCTTGATAACCTTAAACTTAATAACCCCTTTTTGTCAAGAACAGATGCTTAAACTAGGCAAAACAACAAAATCTGTGGAAATCATTCTTTCTGCAGTGATCTAAGAAGTTCTGTCCCTGTAATGAATTTAAACAACAGAAAACGTGGATCATAAAATGCTGAGTCCCCTTTTTAGAGATATTTCCTATCACCTTTTTGTTGACATCTTGGGGGAACTAAAATTATTCCAACTACCCTGCACACCATCTAGATTGATAGAACTACTTTATCTTGGCCAGCCAGTTCCATGTGTCTGTGTTTTCTCAGTGTTGTTCAGTATAAATAATTCCCTCACCTTGAAGAAGTTTCTAGTCAATGTATGTTAATGAAAAGCTGATTTTAGTAGGTGCTGAGTTGTATTATGTAGTGCTCTTAGTATCATTGAGCTGATTTCCAGTTGCTTTGGAGTTAATTCTGTTGTGTGGCAAAAAGCGTTTGGAGGTAAATGTTCCTTTCCACATACATCTGATGAGCAAACAAAACCAAATTAGTATGCAAAATTACTTTGCCACCCTTGGTAGTCAGCCTGTCCTGTAGACTTCCGCTTTCCACTTTTGAAATTCACATTAAACTTAAATGATAGCATCCCTTTGAGGACTTCCAAGGAAAAGGAAACACTGCTGTGGAAATCATGCTTTAAGTCTGAATATCTGTGTTACTAATTCCTTCTGTAATCAGTGTAAGATTCTAGATTAATTCTGTGAGCCTGAGGATTTCTCATTTCACATTGATTACTAATGTAGAGTCAGTCACTGGGACTTCTAGTCCTCAAATACATGATTTAGAGGAAATCCTTAGAGCTTGGTTTGCATTGTGTTAATTGGTAAGGAATATTGGTTAAGAACTAGAGAATGTTTATTGTTTACTGCTGTCCTAAACTATATTTTAAACTTAAATTCCAAATTATTTATCTTCTGTAATTTAGTAGCTTCTAACAGAAGGAGAAAGCAGAGACAGCTCTCTAGCATCTTGCCCATCTCTTCTCTATTGAGAATCATTAATGTATACTGTAGGGAGGTGGGTGTTTAACAGAAAAAATGCATGTTATAATGCTGAATTCATAAAATTTGGCCTAAATATTATACTTTTTCATAATATACATATTATTGTAACTCTTAATCAGCATCTGGAAAGCTTTCTGTCATGATCTGTTTAGTAGAGTAGATTAAATCTACCCTAGGGAGCATCTGTCATCTAAAAATACGAAGATCAGATGTCTTAAAATCACACTAAAAACCATCATACTCTTTAAAACCTCACAAGTCTCGTGACCTTGGATTATGAGTTCCACAATGCAGATTCTTTTAACTCTTCTCCTCTCAAGGATTTGTGTATCTAAGTATTCAGATTTCTTTTTATGGTAGTGTTTGGTTAATGCACATTTGTGCTTTACTCATGTGCAAGTATTATAATTTAAACTGCAGAAGAAATAACTTTTTGGAGACCAAACCTGACTTCTTTTTGTGTTGGCTTCCCCTGCCCTTGCACCTTTGGATCTCCATCTTACTGTTGGAGTTACTTACTTTGACAAATAAATAATCTTGTAGTTCTGTTAATATCAGTAAGAAGGTTAATATGCAAGAAAGACAACAGTAGTTTTCTAGTTCTACTGCATTTCTAGGTAAAAATGCAAAACAATAAAATTCCTTAGTTTAATGAGACCTGGATACAATGCAAAAAGGGAATCCCTTTCTTTTTCTTTTTCTTTTCCTTTTTTTTAATTTTAATTAGAATCTAGGTCACCACAAATGGAGAAGGTCCTTCTATGCTGTGGAAACTTAATTTTTTAGCAGTATATCCTGCACAGGGCTGTCTGGAACTATGCATAAGGGTCTGTACTTTTATGCTGGGTTTGCCTAATGACAAAAAGAGGGTGTTTTTATTATCTTATTTCAGTTATCTGAGGTGCTCTGGGGCAAGGGACTGGGCAGAGATGTGTCAGTGGGAAATGATGGATGCAGAGGGAAAGTTAGAGCATGTCTCTTGAATTTCTCTCAGTAGCAGGTTGGTTGGGACCAATGCCAAATTAAAATTGGATCTGGGTATTCACAGGATAATGCACACAATCTAATAAGCCTTGCAGAATGTTGACCATTAGGGAATAGATGCATCAGCCTACTCTGAATGGTCTGGTGGAGTCAGTTCAGGTCCCGTGTGGCTGGAGCTAATAAGCTCTGATGGCTCTGTGTAGAATTGCATACTTGTTCTTGAAACAATGCTGTGGCATACACGAGATGCTTGCAAGATTTATAAATAGTTGCTCCATGCTGTGTGGCAGTGCTGTTTCTGAAGGCCTGCTGGTCTGGGAAGTAAACTAAGCTGTGCATTTACAAAGCTGCCCTGAGCTAATGAAATTGCAATTTAAAGCACCTCTGGTCCAGTTGATTGAGATCTGATGGCAATAATAAGTTGTGTTTTTTTTAGAACAGCTTTCAGACTGGTAGTGCCTTGTCATTATTTTGATTTTCAGATGTTTTTTCTTCAAACTAGGTACTAGTCAGTAACAAAAATGTCTGTTTGAGAAGATAAAGGGGTTTGCTCTTCCTTCAAAATACGCATTTATTCTTTTACCTAAGGATACGACAGTGTAGAAGCTGAGAACTAAGTAAGAAATACATTGTCTGGCATTTGCTTTTGAATAGTTGCTTTTTCTTATATTTCCAACATGTCTTTTTAGAAGAACAGGAATAAATAAAAATGTGTGAGATTTCTGTGCTTGTTACCAGCCTTCTGAGCTACACATAAAATTAATATGCTGCCCTTTCTCAAAAAGTGATGCTGCTGTTTTGTTTTGATGTTTCTCTCATAAAAGTAGAGCACCACCAGATTAAAACAAGGAAGTTATTGGACTAGTCTCTATGAAATTGAATCTGTGACTGGTGAAGCCCTCCTAAGCACGTACAGAAAGTTCCAGGGTGTCATAACAGAGGAATCTTGTTATGCTTTGCTGTTTTGTTTCTCATTGAGATCTTGGCATTGAAAGCCTAACTCTGTTCCAGATCATGGTCTGCTCCTAGCGGTTTACTCAGTTTTATTTCCTGCCCCCTAAGTACTTAGTTTTCTAGTGAGGGGATCTTACTTTGCAACAGATGGCTGTAGAAAAAAAAAAACAACCAAACAAACCAAAACTTGCTCCTATTTTTAATTACTGACAGTAGACTTTTCAAAGGCTATTTGAAGTAACAGGACAGATGTGAGGGCTAAAGGGGAGCTGAAGAGGTCTTGCTGATTAAGGCAGATTTCATTCAAATAAACTACGAAATCCATAGGATTGTTATGGATGACTGATATTTGCTACCATGTGAGTAGCAGAAATAATAGTTGCAGAGAACCTCACCTACGTCTGTGCTGACTGGCACAATCTCTCATCTCAAGACATTTATTCACAGTGGGAAGTTCTTACAGATGAATTTGTGTGTGTATATGGGATTTGTGAATGTCTGTATTTTTATGTATGTGCATATATGTACAAGTAGGTGTATGTGTAGAGAGAGAGAGGCAGCCATTTTAACACCTTCAAAACCTATTTTAAAATATGGCTTTGCTTCTCATTTAATTGGAGTTATTTTTTCTGCACTTATGGATGAAGACTGCATACAAGTCATGGCATAATAGGAAGATCCTAAAATTTGTGGAGTTTTTACAGCCCTTATCCTGTCTTCATCTTTTAATAGAATAGCCCCAGACTGTATCAATGAGACCTTGTCAGTTGACCTTCATTTAAGAGGACTGCATTTCAGCACAACCAAAAATACAGCTGTGCCTTAGACATTTAAAAGAAAGTCACATTATAAACTAGATCTTGTAATGTATAGATAGAAGGTTGGAAATAGTGTATCTTGCCTATAGATTGTGTATAAAATGAAAAAAAAAAAGTTTGATGCTGTCATCTTAGTGCTTTGAGAAGGGCTTAATTTAATCTTCTCTGCTAAAGAGAGAAGAATAATGGGGAATTTAGATACACTGCCAAAGGAAGCAGGAAGAAGAGGCAGAGGGCCAAATGGAAAAATTCCTTGTGTGATACAGCCCGAATCCTTCCTGTATTTTAACTTAATGTATGAGTTACTGCCATTACAGTCGGTTTTTGATGTAGGCATGTAACGTCTGGCTTTTATATTCTACAATAGGGGGTGGTATGAATTACATGTTTATTCAGGATACAAATACCAGTAGCAGTTTGCACAATCTATTTGTTGTATAGTATTGCAGCAATAACACAAAAATACTATTCCATGCATCCTAGTAATTCTTTCAGTGTAAGTATTTGTCAAGAGGCACACAAATAGAAGGCACTGATGCCATTAGGAAATATGGTATATATTCTTCCATTGTTTGTCTTTAGCATGCAGATCTGATGCACCACTAAAATACGTGTCCCAGGTGACTTTGTTGAATACATTATTAGCGTTGTGCTTCTGTTGCTTGATTCACAGAAGTGATTTCTTTCCGACATAAAATGGCCCTATGAAAATGCAGTGTAATTTTTGTCAAAGGGCCAGGCTTCTAGAACACACTTAAATGAAGACAACTGAAAGCCATTTTGGTGAAGCTGCTGAGGCGAGGGACACCAGAGCGAAGGATTATGCTGGTGGACCCCTTCTGCAGTGGCTGAACTGCAAGGGAACCCTGGCCAAACCGAGGAAGTGAAGCCAAGAGGGGGGGAGAGGGAGAGAGGGTGGGAGTCAGTCAGTCCCAGCCTCTCTCCTTGGGCAGGGAGTGAAAGCTTCTGAGGAGCTGCAGCTCTTACTCACCATGGGTAGGAACAAAGGGACGGCGGCCTGACTCCCCTCAGGTAGAAGAGCAGCCCCTGGGCAGCGTGGTGACCAGGAGGAGGCAAACAGGGCGCGGTCTGGTAGAAGGGCACGGCCTGGTACAAGGGCGCGGTCTGGTACAAGGGCGCGGTGTGGTACAAGGGCGCGGTGTGGTAGAAGGGCACAGCGGTTTGTGCGGCAGTTGGTGCAGCAGTTTGCTGGGCAGTTAGCACAAGCAGGGCACGGGCCCCCTCTTGGCTCAAGTAAGAACTCAGAGATCATTGCCCCACCAAAGAGGACCTAGCCATGGTATCCACTCAGGTGAAAACCATTGCCAGAAGGACAGTGGCGACCCAGACAGAGGTCCCTCTCAAGAATGCCGCTGTCTAGGTCTCTGGCTGCAGATAATGCCTCAGCCTGTCACTTATATTGGAGGACAGCAGAGAGAACACCTGTGTACACTGTGACCAGGTGAATGATTTACTTAGCATAGTGGCTGGGCTGAAAGAGGAGGTGGAAAGGTTGAGGAGTATCTGGGATTGTGAAAGAGAAATAGATGGGTGGAGTGCCCTACCATCCTAGAGACAAAGAGACTTCACAAGAAGTAGAGGATGATCTGCCCTCCTATCACCTGGCAGAGGACCTAAGAGAAGAGAGGAACTGGAAGTGGGTCACTGCTTGAGGCAACAGGCGAACCCCCTCCTGGCCTCCTTCACCTGTGCCCTTACAGAACAGGCCCTGGATCAGGAAAATCAGGTAACTGAGGTTACTGACAAAGGTCCATCCAGGGAGTTGCCAAGGCAGTCTGCCCCATGCATTAGGACTGCCTCTGTTCAGACCAAAAGAAAGGTAATTGTTGTGGGAGATTCTCTTTTGAGGGGAACTGAGTGTCCCGTATGCTGGCCAGACCCAACCCTCAGGGAGGTCTGCTGCCTCCCTGGGGCCTGGGTTAGCAATGTCACCGAGAAACTCACAGGCCTTGTGCAGCCCTCTGATTGCTATGTGATAGTGGAACAGGTTGCCCAGGGAAGTTGTGGAAGTCCTGTCCCTGGAAGCGTTCAGGGGGAGTAGGGGCTTGGAGCAACCTCATCTAGTGGGAGGTATCCCTGCCCATGCAGGGGGATTGGAACTAGATGATCTTCTAAGTCCCTTCCAATTCAAGCCATTCTATGATTCTATGAATCAGATTGGTAGAGTATAAGAGCCCCAGAGTAAGCCCCCCCAAAATCTGGGGGGTTTTGTGAATATGATGTTTTTTCAGGTAATTTTCATTTAATAGTTTTTTGGGGTTTTTTAATATAACAGTTGAAAACAAACCTGTGAACTTAGACAGCTGGGGCATGACAAATGTTTAAACATTTATGTATTCTAGTTATCTTTTAAACAAATTAAAATGTCCAGTTTTCCCAGGTTAGGAGAATTACAGTGTGTGGATAATGGCAGCATATGCAGTTCTGGAAATTGTAGAACTTTCATGCTGAACAAAACTGAGAAGTTTTTGCAGGAAATTTCTGTTCTAACTTGCCTGTCTAATGTACGGGGATCTCTTGTATCTCAGTATTTCCTCAATGCTTTTATCACAGCACCCTAGATATATGAATCTGTACTGTTTCAGTGGACAGTTTGTTGACATGAGGGATTTAAGAGATGTTATGCTGGAAGCTTACTACTCTGCAGATGGCACAGATAACTTGTATAAAGATGCTTTTTTTCTTTTTATAGAACTTGATTTCCTAAACATACGATTGCCATCACTTAATTTTGCTTTAGTCAGTGCAACAAATGGGAATACAGCAAGACTCTCTTATCTCTTAGTGTACAGCTCACAAAGTAAAGAAATATGAGAAGAGTTAAGAAAAT
Source organism: Chaetura pelagica (assembly GCF_000747805.2). Classification (NCBI taxonomy): domain Eukaryota; kingdom Metazoa; phylum Chordata; class Aves; order Apodiformes; family Apodidae; genus Chaetura; species Chaetura pelagica. Next base: position 1,751,264 of record NW_009953647.1, read on the forward strand.
TTGAGGTAGCATATATTTCATTACAATATTACTTGAGTGACAGCAGTTATAACAGGCCTTGTGCTCATCACTTTTTGTGTTTTAAAAAAAAAAGACCTACTCTTTAGCAGCTGAACTTGCATGGTAGATCAGCTGTTATTTCTAAAGGAGGAAGCCTTGAGTGTCAAGACAATCTACAGTTGGAACATTTTTCTAGACTTTTCCCTGACCTGGTACAGTTCAAGATACCCCTTTCCATGTTGAAGCAGTTATAGTTTGTTGTGTTCGTATAATCATCACTGTCATCGCTCAAGCCCTCTTATCTCTTGGCTTGTTTATTACAAGTCATTATAGCTGCAGCTAAAGCTTTTGATCCAGATAAACCTCACACTGTTTTTGAACTCAGCAGTTACTTTTCTAGGCAACGCAACTAAGATTTCATCCCTCTACTGTTTGGCTTTTTGCACTGGCTCCTTGAGGAATAGTTTCAGGATTTTATCCTGATATTTTAAGTCTTCCAAGGTTATTACTTGGAAAATGGCTTTTATCTCTCTGGCCATGACTACCCATTATAATTGTGTTTTCCTATAGTGTAATATGTAACTATAGTGGTGGGATTGCTAAAGCTAATAAGGTACAGAGGAATAATGTTAAAATTTATTTTCAGCAAATAGAAAGATGATGATCACATCAAGATGAAGTACAACTGGGGAATAGTGGTGCTGCGTAATTTGTTGAACAAACAATCATGAAAAAGCCTAAGGTCTTTAATAGCATCCTATATATTAGAATTGTGATATTACAGCATCTCCTGTTCTAGCAACAGGGTTCATTAACCAAAGCGAGTCTAGAAGGAACCCCATTCATTTTTATTGCATTGAGACATTGAACAGCATCACATAAAGTTAATCAGTTGCTTGAGTCTTGGTTCAGTTTGGGATTTTTTTTGAAAGTAAAAGACACAGAGGTTGTGACTAGTGGAGTCCCTCAGGGGTCAGTACTGGGACTGGTACTATTCAATATTCTCATCAACGACATGGATGAAGGAACAGAGTGTGCCCTCAGCAGGTTTGCTGATGACACTAAACTGGGAGGAGTGGCTGACACACCAGAAGGCTGTGCTGCCATTCAGTGAGAGATGGACAAGCTGGAGAGTTGGGTGGGGAGAAACCTGATGAAATTCAGCAAGGGCAGGTGTAGAGTCTTCCATCTGGGGAATAACAACCCCATGTACCAGTACAGGCTGGGGGCTGACCTGCTGGAGAGCAGTGTGGGAGAAAGGGACCTGGGGGTCCTGGTGGACAAGGAGGATGACCATGAGCCAGCAATGTGCCCTTGTAGCCGAGAAGGCCAATGGCATCCTGGGGTATATCAGAAAGGGTGTGGTTAGTAGGTCAAGGGAGGTTCTTCTCCCTCTATTCTGCCTTGATGTGGCCACATCTGGAATATTGTGTCCAGTTCTGGGCCCCTCAGTTCAAGAAGAACAGGGAACTGCTGGAAAGAGTCCAGCGCAGAGCAACAAAGATGATGAAGGGAGTGGAATCTCCCTTATGAGGAAAGGCTGATGGAGCTGGGTCTCTAGGTTGGAGAAGAGGAGACTGAGGGGCGACCCCATCAATGTTTACAAATATGTTAAGGGCGAGTGTCAGGAGGACAGAGCCAGGCTTTTTTCAGTGATGACCAGTGATAGGACAAGGGGCAATGGGTGAAAACCGGAACATAGAAGGTTCCAGGTAAACATCAGAAAAAACTTCTTTCCTGTGAGAATGACAGAGCACTGGAACAGGCTGCCCAGAGAGGTTGTGGAGTCTCCTTCACTGGAGACATTCAAAATCCACCTGGGCGCGCATTCCTGTGTGATGTGCTCTAGGTGACCCTGCTCTGGCAGGGGGGTTGGACTAGATGGTCTTTTGAGGTCCCTTCCAACCCATAAGATTCTGTAATTCTGTGAAGTTAAGAATCTATCTTTATTCACTTAGACACCTGCAAATCTTTTAAAAATATAATCTCACAGAGTATTTAATGAGTCTTTCCAGAAGTTGCAGAGGAACCTTTTTAAGGTCTTTTAAGCCTTTTCCTCTGCACATTTATTACTTACTGAATGCAGGTGTAAGTGGGATATTCGTGTTACTTTGTACTGAGTAACGTTTTTCTTAATATACATGCAACTGTTCCCTTGAGTAAAGCCCATTTTCAAAGCAGGATTTGAATAGGAAAATACATATGTTTTAGAATTTGCATGTCAGCAGTGCTTTTATGCAAATGAACTGTTTGAGCTTCGTATTCTGTGATGTTTCCGGTAAAGAACCCCTTGATAGGAGTGACTAATACTTATGGTTACAGGTAGTATTAGAACTAGACATTCATGAATTTGTGAAGTCGAAAGTTGGAGACTAAAATATTAGCAAATTGTCCTAAATGGACAATTGCACAAATTCCAGTTCTGTTGTTGAATCCCTTTGGAACATTCTGATTTTACTAAACAGAAAACCAGCTGTTTATAAACCTTTGTACCTGTCTTTTGAGAAAGATGAAGCAGTCCTTTTGTTCTCAAACTGTGTTTGCCAAAAATCTTATTGGTTGCCACGTAATATGCATGAGGCCGGCTCAGCTAATAAACCCAAAGGGAAAGAATTCTAAGCAGAAATAATGTTTTTATTATACCTACTTTTGTCCTTTGGTGCATTTCATGAGAATGAGTCATTTAAATAAACGTAGGTAGGGATGTTATAGGCAGGTCTTTATTTTTGAAACAAACAAACAAAACCTCTGGAGTTTTCAGGATTAAGAGCTGTTGGTTTTTTGATTAAAACAGCTTATCCCCAGGAAAGATAACTGCTTACATGTTTAATCTGGCTTTGTCACCAACATTCCTCTTTAGTTCAAAATTCCTATTTTAATAACAGTTTGAAATTACATGACTGATATAAATTCAAGAGAAAGGTCTGAATTTTACTTGTCTTTAAAGGACACTGTTCTTCAGACCTAACCTGCTGCTGAAATAAACCAGTCCTGCTCTTTATTTTACGGTGTCAGTCTTTGAGAATTGGAGTAATCTTGTCAATTTTAATTCTGTAATGGATTAATAAAGTTCCAGATTTGTAAATAAAAGTTTACTTTTAATGCTGTGGGACGTGTATTGGTATTTCTAAATTTCAGTTAGGCCCTTGATGACATCAGTGGGGTTTCATTTCTGCTGCCCTTCCTTGCTTCTTCTTCCCTCTCCTCCATCACTGTACTGCTCTACTCATTCAGAAGAGTCTGTCTGCTTCAGATTTCCTTACACTTGCAAAGTTCGTTGTATATACTAAAGAGTATTTTGAAAACTATAACAAAATTTACCTCCTCTGCAAGAAGATGAGCATCGAGTTTTCTTTCTTGCAACTTATTTTGAGGATTGACAATCTTCTGTTTGTATTGTTCTTCAGACTTTGCTTGAAAAGACATGATCTGCAGTATAAATAGGTTTTTTTATTTTGAAGTAAATGTGATTTATATAATTTTATTAACCCCTTCTTTCACATCAGTTTTTTAGCAAACTTTTCCCTTTTTAAATTCATTCTATAAAAATACTTTTAATTCTGCTTAAACTCTGGCTCACTTGTAGACTATAAGAAAGCGGAAGCAATGTAAACAGCAGAAATTACCTTTTTATTAATATTGCAAGTAGTGGAAGTTAAAATTACTGTGATACTAGCATTACTTGCACAATAGTAAAGATCCTGTTACCAAATTATTATTTTTTTTCACAATGTAGTTTAAAATTAAGAAGGCAGTTAAAAGCTTGTAATATATTAATTAAATATCTGTCTTGGGGGACTGCATATGCATATTTGTATGTATAAACGTATGCAAATAAGCTATGCTAGTTTCATGTGTAAAGAAAATGATGTGACACGCTAGTTAAAATAATATTAAAATTTTCTTGATATTAACAGAAGATCAAGAATTATTAGGAATGCTGCAGAGACAGAGCAACTTGGTGTTTTGCTTGGTTTTTTGAAAGGCTCTTTACCACCACCACCCTCTTCCCCCAAAAAAATCTTTAGGACTTTAAATTTTTAGAACAAAGCCCTGTTTTTGGAATCCAAGCTGTTTATATGAAATAGAAGTTTTTACCAAGCTTGAAGTAGGATATCTGGACCAGATGTTAGATACATGTTTTTGAAGTAATCCCTTTGTTTCGGGTGTTTGTCATACATTGATGTATACAAGATTTAATTTCTAGGAAAAAAAAATAAAAAATCTACACAATTGTTATAGATCTTGCTGTTGTTGTTCAGGCTGGCTTCACTAGAATTTTCAAAGGTTTGATACTTTAAATCCCTCTATGATAGTATGGTCACAGGTAATTAAAATCGGTTCTTACAGTCTCTCTGCCCTAAGTTGAATGGATAAATTGAATAGATAAATTGAAGTCTATTCTTAGAGATAATTTTATAAGTTTAATATCCTCATATGTTTTTCTTTCTCATTTGAGATCCAAGTATTGCTATTTTACTATGTTCATCTTTATGAACAAAAAAAATAGTTTATAGCGTTGTCTTCTGTCATGGATGGTAAAGCTGAAAGCTGCTTTATGTTTTATATGCAAACAGATGCTAATATTTCTTGCAGAATCACGTGTTACTTTTTATTTGTATTACTTCTGTGTAGGAGCATGCAAGTTACCTAATAATTTTTAGATTTTTGGGTAAAGATCTTGTATTAATTTACATGTTATAAAGGAACAAAATAGAAACTAAATTTACTAAAATAAAAAGCCACAAGATGGCATCAAATTGTCAGTTCTATCTGTTGCTCCTAGCATTTTTTAAAAGTCAAAATATTACAGACTCTATGGATTGCTGCATAGAACCATTTGGGATAGTATATCTGCAATTAAATAGTTTTTCCATCCATTATTTGTACTTTGCAAAGTCATAGTAAGAAACTTTTAATAGCTCTTTTTGTGCTTCAAGAGAGTAATCTAACTTCGGTCTATGTGAAACCTTCCTCCAAGAAAAAACAATTATTTCTACTATAATATGTTTTACTGATTTTAACACGAGTTCATTTCCTAAAATATAGCATGAGTTTTGTTCAGGCAACTTCTCATTCCAATCAAGAAGTGAATGAAAGTAACCGAACTGTGGATATTAATGCTCATTTAGACTTAAGAAAAGTACTAGGTATCTAAAATACATGGGTGTTTTTCTAAAATATAGAAAAATACTGGTGAGGTCCTGGTATCAGGTGACTATTGGCAATTTGTGCTTTTTGCAAAGTAACACAAAGAATGGCAGATGTATTTTTTCAATGAAAAAAGGCCAACAAACACTGCAGAAGTTGTTAAAAAGCAACTGTTAATAGAAGCTGTGAAAAAAACAAAACACCACCCACTTTTTGGTAACTAAATACAAATATAAGTTGACCATAATTTGCTTTTTTTGTTGTTAGGTAATATTTATGTCTCTATAGATGGAATATCTCAGACTTACTGTTGCAAAAAATAGATCTTGTTTCAAAGGTTGTTGAACTTTTTACATTAAAATGGGTTGGGGATGCAGTGTATTGGAGAACAGGGAAGCATGGTAAGAATCTGTCCAAAACAATTTGCATCATCATAATAAGTTGCAATTTGCCCCTATGAGGTAGAAGCAGGGAAGGGGAAAAGACTGCCCATGTGAAAGGAAAGATGCAAGCTGTATACAAAATGTATAAATGTAAGGGACTTGAACTGGGAGAACTAAAACGTCTTGTTACTGTAAACATAGTTCACTCTCACAAAACCTATCAGAGTACATAGCAGTGTCCATATTTTTAAGACAAACATAGAAATTTTAAAATGGAATGAGAGAAGAAGAGAACACACTATGAGTTTAATTACCAGGGAATACAATCATAGTAGAAGTCAAGTCGTTCCAAGGTGTGGGTTTTTTCCCTTATTTGACTGTAAGTGGGAATCTGGATTTTTTTCACATGTACTAACCTGTTTTCTATTCATGCATTAGTTTGTGAACCCAGTAGTTTTAGATATTTAGGTAGGATAATCATAGAATCATAGAATGGTTTTGATACCAGGATGTCATGGAGGACAGTGTCAAAGGCTTTGCACAGGTCCAGGTAGATGACATTGATTGTTCTTCCTTAATTCTCTGATTCAGTGATCCCATTGTAAAAGGCCACCAAGTCAGTCCATGGAATGGAATATCTCTGGCCAGTTTTGCTGTCTAATTCAGCCTCCTACAGGGGGGTCATAGATCTCCCCATAGTGTCTGAGCTGGCAGAGTAAAGGTGTGACCTTGAAGACCCAGCAGTTACAAAAACATTCAATTCTTATCAATCTTGGTTAGAACACACCAGTGCTAGTTAAAAGAAAGCTCATTGAAGGAAAAAAATAATCAGTAAAAGGAAAATTGGCTTCATGCTGGCTCAAACCAGGACATCTAACAACTTGTCTCTACTTCTCCCAGGATGCCTGTCCCTGCTTCCATTCTCTGTATACCTTCTTTTTACATTTAACTGTGTCCAGGAGCACCTTGCTCATCCATGCAGTCCTCCTGGCACTCCTGCTTGCCCTCCTCAAGGCAGACATAATGCTAAACAGTAGAAGGCATACATGAAAATAAAAACAGTTACTGAGGAGAAATTTTGTAAAAGTCTAATGTGATTAGTACTGAAATGGAATTACTTCCACTGAAAAGTATACACCGCAGTGTATGTGTAAATGATGCAGTGAAATCTGGGAAATTATGAAGTTTTCAGTACTTTCAGTATTTTCCTGATCTTATTCTATGTCAGGTTGTTGCTTCTGAACAGTTAAATACTCGTGGTTAATGCAAATCACAAACTATATACAACCTTCTGTGTGAAATTATCACAACTAAACCAAGTAATATATTTTTGATTAAAATACAGTGCTAAGTGGCTGTCTTAAAGATTTGCATTTTTCAAATTAGATGGTTTTGTTACTAAATTAGTTCCAATTTATGAATATTCATAGTATATTTTTTAACAGTCTTGAACAGCGTATGCATAAGAATTAGTTATGTTGTTTTAGCAAAACTGTTAAGTGTTCAGAAACTTTGAAGAAATGAATGTTCTTTAAATAGCTAAACAGTGATTTTTGTTGCTTCTGATGCTTAGGGTACAGCTGCACAAACAAAAGCTCCCTAACCCAAGTGTTAATTTGCAATGTGCTAGTTACTTAAGGGTAACTTTTACATTAAAACCTTCATAGTAGATGATGTGAAATATCTTACTGTGTGCTCACTGAGAAATGGGCTACTGTCTTTGCAAGGAGTCAGAGCATGGCAAAGGAGAAGTTGCCTCTGAGTCACTTACAGCCAGAAATTACCAACAGCACTTACTGTGTGTGGTTGAATGAACCGACTGTGAAGTTTAATTTGTCAACTTAATTTTCTTCTCCTCTGGGAGAAATCCTAGCATATAGTTCTCTGTGGTTATACCTGCCTTGTAAACAGAGCTTGTTTCGTAAATTAGTGCATCATCATAGGAAGAACTCTATCTGAATGCTTTTGAAAAGCATTAATTTTATATCTACACTCAGCATCTTTTGTTTTCTGGACAGTGGGAAATGTTAGCAAAAAGATCCTGCTAATGACTTCCTTATTGAAAGCCAATTTCCTTCTCCACTTAATGTATCTTGTCAACCATTGCTGCTCTGTACTTGTGTTTCTTCCTCATCTTAATAGTGTACTTTTCTCCTTACAAACCATTCAAGAATGAGCTTGATCAGAACTTTTACTACATTGTCCGTAGTTTTTATGCGATAGGAGGTGGTGATAAGATCATTGGTAATCATGAAGAGAGATGTAAATCGGTTACGTAGAAAATGATATTATGCCTTCAGTAGGTGACAATTGTGCTTCTGTAGGAAGATGCTAGAATATCAAAAGCAGAGAGTTGCAGTTCATCCATGAAATTATCATGGTCTAAGGCAGTGATTTACAGAACCAAAAGCCATGACCTCTGTCACTGATTTGCAGGAATTGTTCTTGGATGTGGTAACTGTCTTTTGTGTCTACTTCTTTAAATGAATTTATTTTCAGCCATTAATCAGATGTTTTCATGTGTTTTCCTTTTTTTATTTGATTTGTTGTTGTTCTGGGGGCTTAGTTTGTTTTGTTTCAGTTGACATGTTCTCAGTCTGCCTTTTCCTATTAGGCCTTTGCACCAGGTTTCCTCTTAATCATTTTAGAAAAGACAGTCCCGAGGGAACTATGAAAAACTGAGTCAATCATTTGCCAGTTATTTTATTAGGCTTTGTTCTCAGTATAGTCTGGTGCTTTAATGAAAGAAATCACAACCACAAGCCATATGGAAACCAAAACAAGGCTTTGGTTGTAATCTGGTTGTAATTCTTTCCAAGAATTTCCAGAATCTCCAAAGTAGCTCTTGATTCTCTCCCTTGGTTTCAGCTACCCTGAGATAGGGGAGGCACTGGATAAGTGGAAGGAAAGATATAAAAGTTGTACTATGGATTCTGTAGGGGAGGGAAGAGGAATAGATGTGCAGTACTGCAGAAAGTGGTAGTTATGCATCCGAGCAAACTGAATTGGATTTGGCAACTTGAAAATTACCATTGCAGGAAGTGTCCGTCCTTTAGCCAGACTCTTTTTTTTTTTTTTTTGCCCCCATTTCATATGGTGCTGTGAATTTAAGGAAATGTTATGGGAGAATTCTTGATATTTCTTTAAAATGTATAATTAGTACACCACAGGAACAGTCTTTTCTCACAGAAAATGATGCAAAAACTTTTCTTATCATTTCCTTGGTTAAAAGAAAGGTGATGTTTCAAATAACTAATATTTCTCAGCCTCAAGACTAATTACTTCTCTCAAAGGTAGTCAACCTTTCCTGCTTCCATTCCTTTGGAGTGTGGTATTTTGATTTTTAGCATTTGCTGAGTAATTATGGTAAAAGGAGATTGGCAAAAATACCTTTTCTCAGATACTAAAAAAGTAAGCCTTAAAAAAAACAGTTACTGACTCAAGTGCCCTACATAGATGTTGGTATTTTAATAAGCAGAAGAGAGTACAGGAAAAGTTGAGTTCAATCCTTTTCTTGCAATGGGGGGTTAAATCCTTACACTGAAGATAAATAGGAGGTTGTTGATTGTGAAAGTTACAAAGGCTGCATGCTGTACCAAATGTCAACTCCAGCCTATTGTAACTAATCTTGTGTGGCTTAAACTAAAGCTCAGGGAAGAGATTTTGAATAAGTTTGTGTTTTCTAATGACTTGTCAAGTGATCTTCCCTTCTGTTTGCACTTCGCAGTTCTTGAGATAAAAAAAAAAGTTTTACCTTTCATGGTAGAAACTTAAAAGCAGTTTCTTTAAGTGTCACTTAAATTATGGAACTTGAGTCTGCATGTGTTTGCTCCTCTGCTCATCAGCTTTTTGATTTTGAAGTACAGAACTTCCTGTTATTCGTGCGTGGACATAAAAATGTGCTAATACTATATTGGAGTCCTTTCAAACAGGTTTTTCTCAGGGTGAGATCTCTGACCTTTCTGATTGTCTCACAGTTGAAGGATATGCTTCAAATAGCATTTAAGTCATTTTTAGATAAAATTCATGGCTTCATGTTAAGAGGTTTTCTGTCAGCCTTGCAAGTTGAAGTAGCTGGAATCTATGGCTTTTCAATGTTTCGTTCAGTGAGGTTTCTCAGAAGTGATTTGGAAGAGAGTTTGTTCTTGAAGGAATTTAATGTTGCTTTGAAACCAGATGTGTGACCTCACTTTCTCTTACATGTTGTGTTGACTCTCCAGAGTTAACAAGAACAGATACTAGTGCAGCTCTTTTGTTTGTTACATTAGGGTAATTGGATAAAGCATGAGCAGAACTAATTATCATCAGAGTGCTATTTCTGGGCACTAAAACTCTTCATGGCAGGGATGCATTGCAATTTCTTGGTCCTGGTTTTCCATCCAGAGCATAACCAGATCTTGTTTTGAAATTGTGTAGCCAATTGTTTACATTTACGTCATTAAGCTGTGGTGAAACAGATCATAGGTAAAGTGAGACGATACTGTAAATAGAAAGAGTTTCTTAAATGCAGAAAAATTCTGATTTGCATTTGATGTTTAAAATGTAAACCTGTAAAATCTTACAAGATTATCTCTCCTCCCGAGGTCTAAAACAGAATCTGTTAAGGGTTTTGAATATCTTCACCATTTTCTTTCTTCTCTTTAATGGAAATGTATTGCCCTCATGTTCATAACACTGTCTGTAGCTCTGTGTTAATTTAAAATCCCATGAACCTGACAAGAAAGGTAGCTGTTAATGTTCCCTCTCCTGTCTTTTAAAAGGAAGGGGCTTCTGCTCGAAAAACACAAGCTCCAGCAGCACAGCCCGTACCACGACCAGGTAAGGTAACCTACTTTCACTTCTGCTTCTTGTCCAAGTATGAATTTCAAAGAAGTACTATTAAAAACTTCAGTATGCTGGAGAATGAAGTTGGGATTAATTTGTGGCCTTTAACTGCATATGTATTGGAATTAACACACAACTTTTTGCTTAATGTTATATACCATGGGGCTTGGATTCATTCTCTAGAGTGGGTTACCTAGTTAGCCCAGTGAAAATGGATGTGTTAGTGAAATTAAAAAAGTGATTAACTGCTTCTTTGTCAGCTTGGTATTACACAAACGCCAGCTCAAATGTACAAGAGTTTGTTTATACTCCAAGGAGAAACAACTTAAATGGAAAACCTAATCTGGAAGAGAGGTATATTATTACTTCTCTTATTAATATATCAGAAATACATTTTTCTCTGAATGTGTTGGCATTACTACTTCATACTTGTTAGCACTCAAATTGTTTCAGGGCCAGAATCCTCAACTGGCTGTTTAATTTGCACTTGGAAGCCTTTAGCTACCACGTCATCATTATATGTCAGATTGAAAGAGTTTTTAGGAGAGTGTAAGGGTACAGACAGTATATGAAAGTAGGAGTGTTTCCCATTGACTGTGCATATCTGCACCTAATTTACATAGTATGAGAGTTTCTGCTTGGTTGGAAGAAAGTCTCAAGTGAAGTGTGTTATTTAAGAACAAAATTGTGGGTGTTTTTTGTTACAAAGGTATTGGAAAGGAGATATTTTGGGTTTTTTTGAGACATAGCTACCTTTTAAAATTATATGTTTTTAGAAGTACTGCTGAGTACTATTATGTTCTTGTTGATACTACTAAATGCTTTCAGTGCATGCCTTGCTGATTCCTTGTGATTTATTAGTAGGATTTGATATTAAGACTTAACATTGTAAAAATTATTCTTCCCCCAAAATGTAATATTGAATGTTGTCAGCATACATAAATGCTATTGTGCACAGATTGTTCTGTTTGGTTGTTTTGGTACTAGAAAGGTCATGCTGTCTGTCATACTTATCTCACTAGCCCCGTTAAGCATGATAATGCAAATGGAGTTGACAGACAGCAGTATGAAAAGGGTAGAAGTGGCAAGAACAGAAATCTGACTGAATTGTCACAGGTCTCTACTGCTAGCTGTGACTTCATGGGCCTTAACTGGCAGAAGTGTATATTTTTGCACATTATGCAGGTTATACTGATTCTGCCCTTAACGTTCTGTTGAGAGCTGAAGAGAAAATAGAGAGGTATAGTCTGAAGAGAGTGTATATACTGCTTCATTAAAACAAACAAGAAAAAAAACCTCTCTGCCTTTTCTAGGATATTTTAAGACTTAAAAAGTAATTTATTCTCTTCTTAGCAATGAAATTATTTTAAAAGTGCAATTTCCAGGAGAATACTGCCATGCACATAAGTGTTAGTTAAATAGGACAAAACAGTTATATAAAACTGATTTTTAAAAATATCTGGTGTGCTTTTAATTTAAGATCTTTTTTGTACCTTTGTGTGCTACCTACTTTTCTACTAACCTGTCCAATACTTTTTTCCTCCCTCTTTTTTTTTTCCTTTTTTTTTATTCTTTTCCTTTTCTCTTTCTGTTTTTCTGGGTTTTTTTTTTTCTTGTTTTCTTTTTGTTAGGGCAGCTAATAACTGCCCATATATCTCTGGAATATCTTTAAATTAAGGAGATGCCTAGATTTAAAAAAAAACAAAAATTTAAAATTATTGGGTAGGTAAAGGTATTGTAGTTCAATATAGTGTTGGCAATTATAGCTGTGCATTTGACAGTGTCAGGAAAAGATAATTAGGTATATGGTCTCAATATTTCAACAATGGCAACTATGTGTTGTGAATATTTATACTGTTCTAGTCAGATTCTGAAACAGTTGGTCATAAATAAACATGACCAAGTTGGTGCTATGAAATTGGAAGTCAATTAATGAAATTTGTCATGCATAGTAGTAGTTGAGACTTGAGTTAGTCTGCATCAGTCTTTTTTGCTACTCACCGTTTTGTGCGGTTTGTGAATTAAGATAAACATGTATGATTGTAGTTATCAAGCACAACAGTATTTTGCTTAAGTTAGACCTCCTGAAAACTGTGCTGTAAAAGTAATAGCACCAAAGTGAAAAAATGTTTCTGTTTTTCCAACTTTGGACTGAAGTATTTCCCATATTGAGGAGGTCTCAAATTGGAAGACTGAAGTGGAAATATTGCACTGGTGTGTGAGGGGGCAATTCTTTGGTTTCTATCTGGCCAGTATTCTTCGTATGTTTTTGTTTGGGGGGTTTTCTTGGTGTTTTTGTTTTGTATTTTTTGGTTGTTTCTTTGGGTTTTTTTGCTTGAGTGCTATCATATCCATCAGATTTCATTATTTCTGGCATGCAAAGAGCTCATATAGCTCAAAAAAAAAAAGCAAACCAAAATAACTTGAGTAAGACTGAAATTCACCTTTTGATTGTTGAAAGTTCTGTGTGGATTAAGGATAGCTGAATCCCACATATATACAATAATAACTATTAATGAAAAGGTGAGGGTCTATAACAATTAGTTTGTTGTGAAATATTCTTCCTGGTAGTTCAACACTTTTTAACTTAGGATCTACAGGCAGCTTTTTTCAAGGTTGCTGTCAATTTTTTTCAATGCTGTAGTGCCCTGACCTTTTGAGGAGGATGGAGAAGGATGACTAGTTTCAGTATAATTAGGAGAGATTGACTCAACTGTCCAAACATCTGTTTCAGACTGACAGAAGCTCTGTCTTCTGCATACTGACACCTGAACTATAAATTCCTTCAAGTCTGTGTATTGCATCTTGAGAAAATTATCTAGTGACTATAGTGTGATTCTTCTCTGTCCATTCCTGCAACTAAAAGCATTGAAATGTTGCCTTACAATGACACTCATATTTGTGTTTTAGTCATTTTGGCATGTTTTGGTTTTTATTTCCAGTTTCTCAAGCAAGACCACCTCCAAACCAGAAAAAAGGTGAGTCAATTTTAGTTACACGATCTTTTTCATTTCTGTGTGAATCGTGCCTGCTCTGTTATTTGCTGGAACCACAAGCAACAGCATAAACAGTCAGTGGAATGAAGACAATATTCTGTTTTGCAAAATCAGATCCTAGCCATAGTTAGAGACTCCTGATACAGGGGTATGGGGGATGTTTTGGTGAATGAAAATCTTCAGTTTAGAAAAGATTTAATACAATTTTCCTTGAGTGTTTTTTCATGTTTTTTATCTGTTATGCAAAGTTTTATGTACAGTTCCTTTAATGAAAAAAAAGGGGGGGACACCTTAAAAAAACAAAAACCCAAAAAATGGGCAAGTGCAACTTTATTATTATCTCTACAGGATCTCGAACTCCCATAATCATTATTCCGGCAGCAACAACCTCTTTAATAACGATGCTTAATGCAAAGGACCTTCTGCAAGATCTAAAGTAAGTAGTTGATTAGAAAAAACTATATAAAAAACCTGTATTCAGATGTAAAGGTATACTAGTACCAAATCAGTAATTAAGCAAGAGGGACTGTCTACTGTCTCAAGACAAGGTAGTTATATGGATAAGAGTATATTAAAAAAAAGCATCTGGAATAGTAAGGGGCAAAGAAAACCCAGCTGATTTTCAGAATTTTGGCATAGTTGTGACCTGTGGGCCATATGGGCATATTGAGAAGAAAGTAATGGAATAATGGAGTTGTCAGAGTTGGAAGGGGCCTCTAGAGATCATCTAGTCTAACTGCCCTGCTAAAGCAGCATCCTCTAGAGCATATTACTCAGGACTGCATCCAGGCGGATTTTGAGTATTTCCAGAGAAAGGGACTCCACCACCTCCCTGGGCAGCCTCTCCCAGTGCATTGTCACCCTCACCAAAATGAAGTTTTTCCTCACATGTAAATGGAATTTCCCATGTTCCATCTTGTGCCTGCTGCCCCTCATCCTGTCACTGGGAACTACTGAAAAGAGTCTGGCTTCATCCTCCTTGCACCCACCCTTTAGATCCTTATAGGTATTAATAAGGTCTCCCCTTACAGTGCAATCTGTAGTGATATTCTTCTATGTAACAAAGAATGAATGCTTAAAGAAGATGAGCAAGGGCAGTGTGCTTATGGAGCTAAGATGAGATTTCAGGAAATGACCACAGTTACCGTAAAGGAGGAGGTGGCCTCTGTTTTATGGCTATATCAGCTGAGCAGGTCAACTGCTTCTGTAAATAAAGAATTTTTTTAAAGTTCACATGCAGCAAAAATTAAGAACATAGCATAGTATTGATGCAAATCAGTCAGGGAACCATTAATGAGTTGCTTAAATTTGTGTATTGCATCACATGTCTGTTTCTAAGATTCATTTCATTATGGCTGAATGCAATCAAGACTTGAAATTATTTTCTTCATGGTAAGGTAAAATTCACTATTATGATACAAAACAAACAAACAAAACCCCAAAATATCTTTCTGCTTGTCTAGCAGATCGTGGTATTTAGAGTAGTCTATTGGTTAACCAGTTATTTTTTCCGAAACAGGCAGCTGTTTTCACAGAGAAATGCACTGTTTTAGGTGGTTCACAATGGTATGTTCAAAAGATGGACAGCTCTTCTTTCTTCCACCTTAAGCACTTTGCTTGTCCTTCATGAGGCTATTCACTGTTTTTTGTCAAAAATAGGCAGTCCGTATTTGTGGTGCTATAGTTTCCAGTGGAGTTACCCTAGAATTTTTTCAAACTGTGCTCTGAGATACCTTCTTATCTCCAGCTGTTTCTAATTCTTAGATTACTGCCACATATCATCAAAGATTTAGCAAGCATACAGTACTCCTAGTGCCTCTTCAGAAATACTTAATTGGAGAGGAGCCTGGCTGTTAACATTATAGTTTAATATGCAATCAGTTACTGGACAAATGTAATGGTGTTGACAAAAGATGTTGCTTGCTTCTGTGGTTTTTTATGTTTAAGAAGAAGTTGCACAGCTACAAGCCTTTGATTTTACATGTGTGTAATTTGTGACTTTCTGGTACAGGGATACCTGTATGGAATAAAGCATCCAAATGTAGTGTGTAAGTATATCTGTGCCAGGAGACTTGAGCTGTTTTCAGCTCCACTCGAGTAGAGCTTCAGTTAACTTCTCAAGACCTGCCTCAAGATGAGGCTGATAGATAGAGTGCAGAGAACATGATTCCTAAAAAATGTAATTAAGTTTAAGGAGTCTGTCCTGGTTTGAGCCAGGATGAAGCCAATTTTCTTTTAACTGATTTCCCCCCCTCCCCCCTGCTTCAGTAAGCTTTCTTTTAACTAGTAGCAGAGTGTTCCAGCTAGGAATGATAACAAACAGTGGAATGTTTTTCTAACTGCTGGGTCTTCAAGGTCACATCTTTACTCTGCTGGCTCGGGCACTATGGGCAGATCTGTGACCCCCACCCCCTTAGGAGGCTGAATTAGACAGCAAAATTGGCCAGAGATATCCCATTCCATATATCTATGTAAGCTCAGAGGAAGGAAGTTGTCTTCTGTGATCTCTGACCTTCCTAGTTAAAAGAAAGCCCACTGAAGGAAAAAAAAAATCAGTAAAAGGAAAATTGGCTTAATCCTGGCTCAAACCAGGACAGGGTCAAAAGAGGACACTGATATAGTTTACAAGTGTGAAAGACAAAGTGAAGAAGCAAGATCTATTCATGAATCAGATGTGCAGTAGCAGAATTCAAAAGAGCAAAACATTAATTTAGCCATGACAGTTCTAGCACTCTTCTAGAAAATATGCCACCTGGCCTGTATTTTTTTGCATTCAAATTTATTGAAGTCATTAATTTAGAAATGGCTACAGGGTTTGTTTTTACTGTTCAGGTATGCAGAATGTGGAACTAGCCGTGATGTAGAGTGTGATTGATAGATATGTGATGGTTTTCCAAGGTAAGAAGACATGTCTAATGTTCTGCCTCTTAAGTCATCAACTTCTTTAACTCATTCCCTGTTTTCAGCTAGATTTGCCAGAAGAGTGGGGGTTTGGGAGATACATGTCACTGCTATAATTTTGGGATAAGGAAGTTGTCCAGCTAGAAAAAAAGACATCCGAAGTAATGATCCCTGCTGAGAAAGATAGAGGTAGAAGTGAATTTTGTATATTCTAGAGGTAATCACCTGCTTATTTTACCCATCAGAGGAGATAAACGATATAGCATAAGGAGAAGGGATTTTTGGAGTTGGAAGAGCCATTGTAAGGGGGACTGTTAAGAAGTATGGGAGAACCCTGGGAGAATGAGGCCCCCAGGATTGGCAGCATATGGAAGGTGTGATACATGTGTTACACAGGCTATTTAGAGGGAAACGACTTCTTCCATGCCTGATAGGTGAGGAAGTACTGTTCTTTTAAGTGTGATAATAAAGAATAAGTATTTGGGTTTTATAAATAAAGCCAACTTGTGTGATTTTAGTATTTCTTAAAACAAAATAAGGAGCAAAGCTGAAATAATATTAGGAAATCAAGCCACTGAAAACATAGTCATAGCTGGAAATCTGTGTCTTTTAAGATAGTTTTTGTCTAGGATGCTGAAATATTTGTGATAAGTAACTGGACTGCAACATGTCACTTTGGAAGTGAGAAAAAATAATTTTAGTATCATTGGCAGATATTTTAAGTTGTTTGTTGTAAAATAAACAGTCTCCATCGAGTACTATGGTAAGTGCTAAAGTAAGTTGTTGAGGACTGAAAGAAATTTAATAGTAGCAACATGTGTAGTAGCCTGTTCATAGCTCTGTAGTATGTTGTTTTTTTCCTTGCCAAATTTGGCTGACATTTTTATGATGCTTAGTATGTTTAATTCATCACTAATCTTACGCTCTCTTTTGAGGCAGAGAATATGGAAAGCAGGAAAACTACTATTAGTAGAATGAAGAATATCTTATGATAAACCAGAAGCATATTACTGGTTTAAGATTTTTTTTTTCTTGTTTAGGATGTCTGATTCATCTGTTGGATCTAATTGTCACCGTTCAGATTTTGTAGGGGGACATTTCTATGTATAATTATATTAGATATAGTTCACATGTTGTAAATACACAAATACTCTTGTTAACCTTTTTTTGAAAGGGTATTTTTCTAAGGAGCCAAGTACAAGATTAAAAACAAAGAGTTTCTAAAACACTGAAAAGATACAATTTCATTTAAAATCAGAATGGCAATACTTTATGGTATATTATGAAGCTTCTTAAAAATATTTCATATACACTAGTGTATATATATATATACACCAGTATATATATATTGACACAAGTTTTTTTAACTATCTGAATGCAACACTGGGTATCATAATTTCTATGTAAAATCTGACTTTCCAGATTAACTATTAGAGAATATCCAGAGTTAAGCTTTTCAGAGGTAGGAATGATAACAAGCAGTGGAATGTTTTTTCTGCTTAACATGGAACAAAAGCAAGGCAGGAATTATATCAGACAGCTGTAAATGATTAGATGATGAGTAGGTATTTTTATTATGATGATGCTTTTACTCATTATGTGCTTCACCATATGTGGCCAGGCAACTCACTGAGATTTATCCAGCTTTGATAGTGAGCAAATTATCTGAAAGATTTGGGGATGATGCATTACCAAAACCACGTATACTACAGTGGTCTGTTACTGACCAGCATGGGAGTTGCCTTATTCTCTGGTCATGCACTTTTCAATATGACTGAGTTGGGGGCCAGAAAGTGCTGACCTGACCTCAGTGAAAGTGTTTTAAAGTTAATGCTAGCAATTGATGTGAGTTTAGAGCCTTCACATGAGCAGCTCTGGCAGTTCAGTGGATAGTATCTTACAAATTACCTCCCCTAATTTGATCGTGTTTAGTCACTTAACTGTTACCTTAGGAAAGGGACCTGCTGTCTTTGTAAAGTGAGAGAGTGCACAAGTTTTTATGTGAATAATGATTTTGGCAATTAACTGCAAGAGTATTGAGTGCTATTAATTTCCTAGTAGGGGTATAAAAATGGGTTCTAAGTACATAGTGAATTTTTTTTGGTTTTCACTAGAGCATACTGATCTGGAAAACTAACACAGCCCAGTGTCAGAATACATTTCTAGTGTATTGGATGATTAAAAACATGTCAAGTACAAATGTATAGTTAAGCCACAAGCAATAGTGTACTGGCAAATAATTCCCAAAAGAAGAAAGGAGTTCTGCTGTTCACTTTAATAATCAGATTTCTTAAACTTGTCTTATTTTCAAGTAATGATGTAGTAAGCCATTACTATGTCTATAATCATACAGCAATTTCTGTTCTTTATTCTTGAGCACGTGGCTTTTATTGTACTTACTGAATTGATGGTTCCTGGAAATGCAAGCATGTATTTCATAAACTTTCTGTAAGCTGTCATTTATTCCTGTACTCTGTGTGTACATAGATGTAAGCATGTTTTTTCAGAGCTTTTCTTTATGGCAGTCATCATCTTTACAGTTCCATGTGAATCTGCTCATTGATACTACAAAGTATTTTATGTTCTGTCCTGGAGAAATGAGTTAAAAAACATTCAGGCTTCTGCAGTAAATAGGAATCCCTGACTGAGGAACAACCAAATGCTGCCTTAATGGCTATAAAAGTTTCTAGCTGAAATTGAGAGAAACTGCCAATAAACTAGTGTTGAATTCTTAAACTAATAAATATTAAACATCAGAAGGAGAAGTGAGAATGCCTGTTTCAGCCAAATTTGAGGGATCTGAGGTGAAATTGTTAGGCTCTTTGTAGAATAGCAATTTTTACTGCTTAGTGTCCATGTTTCCCTAATTTGGCAGGGGCAGCCAGCTTTCCTGTTTCCATTTAAAAGGTGTTTTCTTCCTCACATTTACAAATTAAATTAAAAATGTGACCTTTTAGATTGCTGTTCATACGAATATTTGATTCACACTTTAATGTATGTATAGCTCTTTGGTTTTTATTTACATATTCTGTAAGAGTTTGTTCTCATTCAGTGCATAAAGAACAAAATTCTTCTCAAACTTCCCACCATTTTAGGTGATCCTGGCTTTTCATATAGAACTTGCTGCTGGGGTAAAAGGTGTTTAAGAAGTTTTAAAATGATTTTTAAAAAATAGTTTAAAAAAAAACACCTTGATTTCTGTCTTTCTAACGCAGATTCCTTAGTTGTGATAACTGGGGAGTGACTAATGAATGTTTTTTCTTAAAAGCTCAAGACCACCAAGCAAGTCATCCTCTAAATTATAAAATTCAGTTACCTATCAGTCGATACTGGCAAAGCAAAGCCTGCAACATGTTGACAGGACAGGCCATTAGGTATGCTCAGGACTAAAATTACACTTCACTTTGAGCTTCTAAATTACCAGCTTGACTAGAAACAATCCTTATGTCACATTTGGTAGCTTTTTCCACGGTAGAACTGTGTTGAATACTTGTGTGTAGCCTGCAATTATGTGTGTCAGTCGGGCATGGTAGATACAATATATGTAAATATTAGTTGTTTTCTTGTTACTTCAGTTGTTGGTGAAATCATTGTCTTAACTTTTAAAATATTACTACAAGTGGCATAAATGTAGGGTTTTTTAGGGTATCCTGTATAGCTTTTTTGTCTGTGTTTTCTTGACAGTAGTGTTGTTTTGCTTGTACTAGAATGGTAATAATAAGTCAATTTATAGCTTGTAATATAATGTTTATAATGCTTTTCCTTTATTTGCAATACTAATTAACTTTAATGGGCAATTTATGGATTTTTTTTTTTTTAATTTTCCAGTGCAGTTGTGTGCATTTGGAGGCAAACTTAGAAATGGTGGCTTTGTTTTTGAAACAACGTTAAATCGTGAAGTGAATAAGGGGACTTCATCTGTTTGTTTATGTTAGGAAAATAAATAGTTTTGCTTGAAGGTTTATTGACAATTTCCACAAGTTGCCTTAAAATGTATTTGGTTAGGGATTTTTTTGCCCCAGATGCCATTTTCTCATTGGATATAAGACCTTAGCAAAATGTTTCAGGTTGACTGAAAAATGACATTTTTTCTTCATTTTTCATTCCTTTTTTCTATTTTTCCAGCAGTAGGAAGTGCAGTCTGCCTGTTTAAGCATATTCAAATTGGTTTTTAGTATTCAAATAGATAAAGGGTGAAGAGAAAAAATGGAAATGGTGCAAGCAATTTACTTGTAGTAAACTTTTAAAAACCACCACCTGCACTGTAAGAAATCTTGCCAAATATGTTGACTACTGCCTCTTAAATGTACCATAAATACTCCTGGTAACTTTTGCAGTTAAGTTGAAACATAATGTTTCTTTTTTATCAGAATTTTTAGAAATGAAAAGTCAGTGGTAAATCATGTTAGTGGTGCAGCTGGGTGGTTCTGAATAGAATGTTAAGAGAACATGGGTGTCTGAGCTCTGCACTTTAGGTGACCTGGTCAGTGCTACTGGTCAGAGCTTAACTTTCTGTGACCTGGTTTGCCTTCTATAAAATGCAGTATTTTGTTATCTTTCCATTTGACTAAGTCCACTGAGATTAATGAGTAAAAAGGCTTACACTACTCATATTTATAATGCCAGTTTTGGGAACTGTTCTGTGTATTTTTTTTAAGATGGGGAGCTGAAAAATCAAAAACCTGTAATTCCTTGGAGAGGGCACATCTTAAGCATTTATTTTTGTCATATATAGATTATATATATAAGCACTTAATCTGTCAGAGAAGCTATTTAGAAAAAAAAAATACCAAATTGTGGTGTCATCCATCATAGTAACCAGATGGATTGTTGATAAAGTTAAAATCACCGTCATCCAAAAATTAAAACCTCACCGAAAAACCCTGTTGACCAAAAATCCCAGCTTTCTTGAGAAAACATAATACTGATGGCTCCAAGAGCAAGATGTCTAAAATTTCCTGCTGGAAACAATTGGTTCTTAGTGCTTAAGCTTGCCCAGGTTACTCTTGATCAGTATAAAGAATGAGTTGCAGCTGTTCCCCAGGTTGTGCTCTGGCTTCTCATTTGCAAGTGTATTGGGTAAGGCAGGCAAGGAATGCCATGAGTGCATAAGAACAGGCTGTAGTTTTGAGGAGCAGGGGACTTCCAGTAGATTTTATCATAAGGGCTTAAGAAATATTATTTTTGTGGTTTTTGCTGTTCTGAATGAGTAGTAATGGAGACTTGGCGTTGTGAAAATGAGGTGACTTCAGTCACTCTTGCCAATAATGCAAAGTTTTGATAAAGTTATTACTTTTCCTGCCGATTAAATCAAATAATTTGCTTTTCTCTGCTGAATGTTTCTTTATTCCCCAAGGTTTGTACCATCAGATGAAAAGAAGAAACAAGGCTGTCAACGAGAAAATGAAACTCTAATACAGAGAAGGAAGGACCAGATACAGCCAGGGGGAACTACAGTCAGTGTTACTGTACCTTATCGAGTAGTAGACCAACCTCTGAAGCTTATGCCACAAGACTGGTAAAAGAGATTTTCCCTTTACATAATTTCCTAATCAGGAGAATACAGAATTTGGAGGCGAGAAATGAAATTCTGCTATATATATAAACATATTTATATAGTGTAAAAAGTGAAGATATGGATAAAATAATGGATTTGATTGATACATGTATAGGAATCTTTTCTTCAGGTGAAAACATAAGCTTCTTAAAATAATCCAACACACTACATTTCAACAGTATGAGTATCACAATTATTTTTATTCAGGTTTACCTGAAAAGTTCCAGAAATTCAAATAGGAATATTCCTATAGGTTTTCCAGTTTGTGATGCTGTAATATGTGTCACTGAAACATCTGAGAGAAAAATCCTCCTCTCTTGTCTGCTTTGTGCATGAGATGTGTTAGAAAGATACATTTGCAGACCTTCAGCATCCAACATTGTAGCGTTTTAAATAGTTTAAGAAAGAAAGAAAACATCAGTGAAGACAACCGTGGTTTAAATAGTGAATGAGTCATAGAACTAGATTGAGTGATGGAAGGAGAGCTCCACTTGAAGAAAGGGAATCATAGGCAGCTTTTAAGAAAAAATCCTAAGAAAAAGGATTATTCTGTCTATAGCCCATTCTTCAGTGAAATGAAAACATAATTCTCTCTGAGTAGAAAAATCATGGTGAAACATCTTTTTGCTGCTTGATAGAACAAATTAAGCAACATCTTCCTCACAAATGTTAGGATTTTAGACATACACACCAATATTTTTGGTGACTTTGTGACTTCCAAAGTAGATTTTAATGGAGACAAATACTTTGAAAAGGTCTTGTTCCTAAATTAATTTTTTGCTGTATTAATAACTTAAACTAATCAGAAAACCTTGGTTTTGAAATTCTAAATAGCAAATAGCAATTACAACGTTTAATGATCAAACCTTTAAGAGCAAGTAGAAATGTTTCCTGAAGTCCATCTGACCAGAGAGATGAAGTGGTGTGAGTTTTTTAGCTTGTTTTTATTCAAAGGAGGATCAGGTATTAGTATCTAGAAATCAGCCCATTGCCGCTGGGTGTTTTTTGTTAGCCATTATAAAACCTGCAACATCAGTTTAGATGACAAGCTTTAGTCTGTCTTCTAAATCCCAAAAAAATCCTCAAATTTCCATCGTCATTACTCCCTTCCGTTTGGCATTTTGTAGACTTTATGAATTAAATTTGGGGATTGGATTAAGGAGCTGATTACTTGTTATTTGCAATGGTTACATACCCTTACAAAAAAATTATATGCTTTGCAGCTGGAGGCAGGAATTTAGCAGCTGTCTCTTCTAATAAATTTTTAGAATAGACTTTAACAGTATTCAGAATAAAAGCTTTTTAAATTGACGCATCATAATTTATAGTGTTATACATAAAAGATTATCTCTAAAATGTTGGAGCACTTTTTAAAAAATAAAGTAATAATGACCAGAAATAAGCACTGTTTGACTTCTTATAAATGTAGCATGAGAAACTGAGCTGTGTTCTGCAAAGGGACAGGGCTAAAAGTTCATAAAAAATTATATAAATTTTTGTTTGCGTAATGGCCAAAGCAATTGTGTTGGAAGTGTCATTGTTAAATGTGCTATACTGCTGTTAGTAGATAAAAAGACTTCTAAGGTATATTGCCTGTTTAAGAAAACATGTAATTTAGATGCTCAAGGCCATCCTTACGTCCATCCCTTTCTGTGTTCATAGGGATCGAGTGGTGGCAGTGTTTGTACAGGGTCCTGCTTGGCAGTTCAAAGGCTGGCCTTGGCTCTTGCCTGACGGATCACCTGTTGATATCTTTGCAAAAAGTAAGGCTTTTGGGGTTTGTTTTGCTTGGGGGTTTTTTTTGAGGTGTTTATGCTTATGGCAAAGTAGTGCCAAGGTGCTATTGAATTGGGGTGGCTGAGAAGACAGGAGTTTAGGTCTTCATATGTATGGCACGTCTTAATGTGCCCTCTGCAGTTCTTCTCTTCTGACCTGTGGAAATCTCCAAGCTGTCATCTTTACAAGAGGCTCAGAAATAGCTGGTCTATAAAGTTAGTTTCCAAGCTTCCAGACAAAGGTGAAATCACAGTGTATACTATAGCACTTCATAGAGAACAGATTTACAGGCTGTCTTCAGATTTCATTATACTTAACAGGTGATTAATCACCTAGTATTTCACTAAGAAAGCTTTACAAATACAATCTGGTATCTGACAAAAGCTTCAAAGTTTATCAAGATAAAAAGTACTTTGAAGTTGTAAACTAGGTGTTACCACTGTTTAGATCTGAACTGTTTTTTTGAGTTACCACAGTTGTGCCCAGTATGCTTTGCAACACTACACTTTTCTCACACATTTCACTCTTGTAACTGTAAGGTGTGTGATACTGTCTAAAATTGTCAGCTTCTGTTCTCTGTTGCTTTATTGTGAAGCTGCCTTAGAAGATAAACCTTTGTGTAGTGTCTGAGCTACAGACTTTTAAAAACCCCAACCAAAGCATACACACACAAAAAACCCAACCCACAAAAAACAAAAATAGATTGACAGGACAAGTGGGAATAGTTTCATTTCATGCCATTGTAAAAAGTCCCTCTCTGGCTTTCTTGTAGCCCCTTCAGGTACTAGAAGGCTCCTACAGTGTCTCCCTGGAGCCTTCTCTTCTTCAGGCTGAACAACCCCTAGTTACATGCTAGTTCCTATTAATTTTAACGTTATGTATATACAAATGTGTAGAGGACCATAGGAGTTATGACAATTTTTAATGGTATCTTTAAACTGTTTTCCTAGAAAGAGTAAAGAACAGTGGTGTTAATGAAGTGAGTGCAGGAAAAGTCAGTCTGGTTGTGTGTGTTTACCTTTTCCTGAAGCTGTCACTTTGCCCATATCTGTAGTCTTCTGAAGTCTCCATAAACGTGGTTTCTGGCTCCTGTTTCATCTGCAGTTTGCATTTCTTAATGTGGGTCCATACTAATTAACAAATATTCAAAGCTTATCACTGTAATTCTTTAAAACAAGCAGGTAGCTTACCATAAAGAATACCTCAATTTGCATTGAACCAGAGCCCATCAAACTTATTTCATTTGTTCAGTTGCTCTGTCATGTAGCATTTTGCTAATTGAGTCTCTAAAATTGTTCCTCTTTACATGTGGTCTGAATGTTTGGTGTTCACATAGCAAACAAGCTTATTTTTGCATCTGTAAGTGAATGTTTTAGATGAATTTTTGAATTATGTCACTTTAATGAAAAAATATTTCATTTTGAATACTATTATAAAGGTCTTCCCACTAGGGCGGGTTAATGCACTTCATTACTGATTTGTTTCAGTTTGAGAAGTGGAGTATCTTCTACTCAATATCATTTAACCTTAATGCAGAAACTGTCAGGTGTTGATTAAGTTTTATGCAAACAGAGATAGCCCTGATACATCTTTATTTGCTTTCTCTGGACTTATTTTTAAAAAATGCAACATTGTATGGCAAAGATAATGTATATGTATACTTACTTTTCATTCACAAAGCTTGGAAAATTATCTGGCAGTTGTACAAGCCATCACATCTTTAGTATAGTTAGTTCTTTAGTTCACAGACACAAAAAAGCTTATTTTAGATACTAATCATCTAGAAAGCTCCTAGATAAATAATTTTATAGACCAACCTGTATCTGGAAACAGGTACTGATTTTATTTATTTTAGCCATTTGGCTAAAATTTTAGGTGGATTTTGTGGAACAAAAAATAGTGTGGTACCAGGGCAGATATGACCATGGTACTAAAAATAACTAGTTCTCACAAGCCTGATGAAATGTTTTTATTTCTCCAGTAACAGCGAAAATATAAAATGCATCAGATTGGTTACCTGATAGGAATTGTGCAAGACTTAAATACTTGGCACTGGATTATGTCAAGCTATGGTTTGGATAAGGAAATCAAGAAGAGTCACAAGAAGATATTAGTATCAATGTGTTCATGCTTAGGCTTTGCATAGTTCACGTGTGACAATACTTCCCAAAAGAAAAATAACTTAATATTTTATAATTTGTAGTTGAATACTAGAGGAGGGGAAATTGACAGTTACTAAATTTCTCAGAATGCTTATGGGGGTTACACTGGCAATCTGCTATCAGTCTTACACACAGATTTTCAGGAAATAGCCCGGCTTCCTTTTCAGTTGTCTCAGAAATTATTTTTTTCTTGGACAGGCCAAAGATTTTCAGAAATAATGTAATTGTTTCCCAGAGGAAAACTCCTTAACTTGGCAATGAGTTTCTGCTCTTTTCCTGGAATCTAGAAACAGGAGCTGTCCTTTCCCTTAAACCTGTAATAGCATGAGAGCCTGATAGTAGCCACTTAACACTGAGTTTAGCCCAGTGCCCTTTATTAACTAATTGACTTTCTTGAGAGATGGGCTCATTATTTTTGCTCTCAGGCTTTATTCTGAAAAAGAGGGGTGGGAGTTCTCTGTAACTGATAATTAAATACTGTAAAGTCATTATGTTTTCCTGTTTCCTGTAGTTAAAGCTTTTCATCTCAAATACGATGAAGTACGTCTGGATCCAAATGTACAGAAGTGGGATGTAACAGTGTTAGAACTAAGCTACCACAAAAGACACTTGGACAGGCCAGTATTCCTACGCTTCTGGGAAACTTTGGACA
This sequence comes from Chaetura pelagica, assembly GCF_000747805.2. Taxonomy (NCBI): domain Eukaryota; kingdom Metazoa; phylum Chordata; class Aves; order Apodiformes; family Apodidae; genus Chaetura; species Chaetura pelagica. Next base: position 1,777,666 of record NW_009953647.1, read on the forward strand.
GGTATGCATCCTATTGAAAAACCTTCATGCTCATGCTTTTACAGTGTTTTGTGGGAATTAAAAGTCATGGCAACAAGGGAATTGTGTACAACTTACACATCTGAACAATCTTTTAGCTTGAAAATACTGCCCATTTAGATTTTTCCTGTTGATACAGTTAAATATATGCCACTATATTTTATTAGAGACTATAAATAATAATCTCCAAAGTGTAGTATGCATGGATTTAAAGAAAGGGTAGTTGCCATTAATCATTAGTCCAGTCATTCACCACCTCCCTTTAGGCAGAAGAAAAGGAATGCAGAACAAGCTAGTTAGTGCAGAATTTTCCTTTGTTTCCCCAAGTCCTCCCCTGGAACTGCAGTTCTGAGCTTATGAGCTCTCCTCCTTCCTCTCTCTACTTCACTAGGTGACAGTCTAGAAAAGGTGAGGAACTACCTTAAGGTGAAGAGCCACAAAGCATTATCTTATCCTGATGCCCTTGAGTCCACAGCACTGGTTAAAAAAGGAAGTTAAAAAAATATAGCACATAGCTAAAGCTATAGCTTTGAGTTAGTGATACTTTTGTATCTTAGATGTCTTCCAAATATTTAGCCCTGCTTTTTCTGAAAAGTGGGGATGGAGTAGCGCCAGCAGCTCTGTGAAGAGCAACATTGCTTCTGATTCTGCTTCTCTGTGGTTCACAACCATCTCTACATACCTTTTCCATGTTGTAGAGAAGGAACTTTTTTATCATGAAATAGAAAAGAAATATGAAGGAAGAAGCCTATGCATTTCATGAATGTTTAATCTTTTCATGTTGATTGCACAGCAAACTACTTGAATGATTGAGTGAACTTCAAAAAGAAAAATCCCATGGGAATTGTCAAAATAATTCCATCCACCAAACTTTCTATGGCTTCTTATTTAAAAGTCTTAGCTAAACTACATATCTGAATTCCCAGAATGAACTGGAGTTATCTTTAACTACAATCTCCCAATGTTACGCATCGTGATGCTTTGAAGCAAAGGTTTTATCTGACTGTCTTTTAGTGGGACAAATACTGAGCATAATACAGAGCTATATGGGACAGAAGACATTGCATCTCTTCAGCAACTTGCTAGTTCTTTAGGATTTTTGTTTTTAACAAAGTCTCTGCATATTATTCCTGAGAGTAAAATTTGTGTAAGTACCAAAAGAGTAGTAATGTTGTTTTCTGTTAATTTTTTTCAGGTATATGGTAAAGCACAAATCTCACTTGAGATTCTGAATCCTTCAGCTGCCATTTATTTCCTGAAGTATGAATTGAGAAAAGTGAAAGAGGCTCCAGTTTGGAGACCAGAGCTGGCACTATATGATATGTCGAGAACTTTACAAATGAAGAAGGGTCACAGTTTAATCTTTTTATAAAATCTTGTTTGGATGCTTCATGCTATGGCAGGTTGATAACCTGTTGTTCTTCAGAAGCAAAGGGGTTTTGCTTAAAACTATTTTTTTAATGTTGTTAGCCTTCTAGTCTGCAATCCAAATTGTATATTTTGATAGCAGCAGTTTCTTCTCTGTTTTGTTAAATTAGCCACATTTTAAAATAATGTGTTTTGTTCCTTATTAGAAAATAGATTGATCTTCACTGCAGGTTACAAATGTGAGCGTGTGCACACGTGCGCACGTGTGTGTGTATATATGTGTGTGTGTGTCTATATATATAATGTATAAAAAAAAATTATAGACACACTATGCACACATAGATGTTACCAGGCTTTCTAAACCACTTAGCTTCTGAGCTTATTTTTGGTTTTCTTTGCTTATTGTTTCACTTACTGACAATATTTTGTTGTGAATGATACTACATTTTAGTCAATAGGACTTGCAAACTGAGCAAAGTGAAAATTCTTTTGGATAAATCAAAATGTCAACCTGTATATGTATATCCTGTCAGTCTTTGTTGAAAAAGGGAAGATGAAAAAAATCTAGAAATGCTTTTTTGGATTTGCAATGTCCCAGTTTACTAAATCTTTAAACTTTATTATAGGAGTACCTTCAAGTCATGTTACTTCAAATTGCCATTCTCCATGAAGATCTCTTTATTTAAACTGAAAGTGTGCATGTGTACATTCCCATCTATAAAAACACCTTTACATATGAGTCTAAATGTTACTTAGATTAAACAATGAAGAGAGAAGGAGAGAGTCTGGATTTTTTTTTTTCCTGAAATGGTCACCACAAGGAATTAATAATTTCAACTTTTTGCATTTTATACCTCTGATACCACCTCTAATATTGTTAGCCCAGACTATGTCTACAGGAATTCTCATTTTCTGAGATGAGTGGCTAATACGGCCTCCTAACAGTCCTGCATTGGAATGCAAAATGAGCCTACTTCAATTACCAAAGAACAGATTTGCTTGATCTACAGTATAACAGACACCAGAAGACCCCCTGGTATTTGTGTGAATTTGTGGTATCTCTGTACTTAATAAGATTAAGTTGATGTTGCAAACCAGTGGATGTAGAGAATTATCAAATACTGTAACACCCGCATGAATTTTTTTCTGGGATAGAAAATAAGTGTTTATATTCCTGTTCTTGAAATGCCCAACCATGTTTTTTAATATACTTTACATTTAAGGTTTGATGAAAGTAAAACGTTCTACCTGTTCTTCATTTTTGCTTTTTATTTGATGTTACCTTCACTTTTAATAAAACCAGAAGGCACATCTCCTTAAGAGGTTTTTTAAATTTTCTTAAATTTATGAGGAGTGTGAGGTCTGACTTCTAGTTACATGTTCCAATCCCTGCTGTACCAAGACTATTTTTAAATGGTCTTAACGGAAATGTAAAAAAAAACAAACCACCAAACAAAAAAACCCAGTGACTCCAAGATTAAAGTTAACACTGGATTTTTTAATGGATTTTGTGAAATGACTGAGAAGAACAGGGAATACAGAACTACTGGAAGTTCTATTCGTATGGGCAGTTAGTACCAAGTGACTGGTTTTTCCCAATACTTAAGTTTATTATAGATGTATACATGTGCTACCTGAGTGAGCTAAAACTTTGGTTTTACCTGTACTATGATGAGAAAAGCTCCATTTGCTATCAGCACAGTAATTACTGCCATGAGGTTCAGTTTAGTGTTCATTACTGCTTTAAATAATGGGATATCATGTATGGTTTTTTAACTCTCGAACATTTCCAATTAGAGATAAAATTTTGTTCAAACCTAATAATCAGTACTTCATGGGCCATGCAGTTTTAAAGAGACTTACTTTTACAATGGGCAGCAAACTTAAAAGGTGAATTTTGAAGAAATTAGAGTTTCATGTACAGAGTGATACAGTGGTCTTAAAGTAGGCAAGGTCCAATTATCTTTTCTCTGTCCTGTTTCACTTGTGTTTTAAATGCACGTGTAATCCCAGGTCCAATATCGTATACAGGAGATGGCTTGATTTAGATGTAAATTTATGTATATATTTGGAGTAACTCCTGAAACTAGTGAAGTTACATGGATGTGAGGCTGGCTGAAGAGCAAAATCCATGAAGTCTTTGTATGAACTGCGCCATTTTTAGTGGATTGGGCGTAGACCTGTAACAACGTAGAATTTTGTACTTGCAAGCAATTTCTGACACAAGTTGTAAAAGATGTATTTGTGAAGGAGTTGGCACCTGATCATGCATATTTTTGTCAGACATAAAAGTAGTGATGTTTATAAAATGAGCCATTTTGCAATCAGATTCCT
>NW_009953647.1:1781847-1789913 GCF_000747805.2 Chaetura pelagica
TTCCTGCTGCCTCCATAAATAACTGCACATAGATTATGAAACTACTTGGACTTAAAAATTTAGCCTTACAGCAGCGTTTTGCAGCACAGCTGGTATTTTAGACACGTTATGCTTAATTTATATACAAGTTAATGTGGAGTAATAAAGAAAGCTGGTATTAAGAACTGGGGGAAGCTGGAGGATCAGACATCTGTTTTAGTGAGCTGCATTCTTATTGTTGAGCAAATTTGATGCACTACTTGGAGGTATATAAAATGTGTAAATTGTACTCAATTAAAATGTGTAACTAAAACTGAGCTACTTCACTGACTGTAGTTTATTGAACTGTAGGATACTAGCGTGGGAATGTGATACCAAATTGGCTGCTTCTGTTAAACATCTTGTGTCATAACTCTACACTGTTCCATAAGTACAAGGTGAGTGAGATAAAACAAGATGAAAACTGGTTTGAAGTCTGCTATTGAGCTCCCATACTGTCAGCAGGTGATTGTTTCTTTGAGCAGCAAGGTTATAGGGGCCAGGAGATATATCTGAAGTAATGATTTTATATTAGAAACTAAAATAACTGTGATTTACACTATTTGAGCTTTCTGAATGCTACCCTGAACAAAGCAAAGGGGAAATTTTTTGTAAGCTAAAGTAGGGCAACCACAGGGACTTGCATACCTGAAGAAATTGCACATCAGCATCCTCAGTTGAGTAGGCTCAGCTATTTAGTTATTACCTGGAATTTTCTGTAGAAGGATAGTTTCACAAACAGGTACTAAAGTTAGCGCTTGAGCTAGACAATTTATAGAACTGTTCTGCAATGCTGTAAACCTTTTTGTTTCTGATACAGAAGAAAATGTAGCTAGCATATTGTTTGTTAAATTGCCCTTGATCATAAGTTGAACTATTATATGATATTTGACAAATAAGCCTTTAATTAGAACAGCAAATTTGTTATTTGCTTTCATTTGATATGCAATTAGTGTATTAAATATTGCCATTCTTTGCAAAAGTTTTATTAGTACAGTTTTCATTCTTTTGCTGGTGAAATACACACTTAGTTGCTAATTCTTGCAAACACTATATGAAAAAAAAGCTGGTAAAATTTAATGTCTTAGTAATTTTAAAACTTAGTGTCCTCAATGCATTTTAGTTGAAAAGCCGCAGCTAATGCCAAGTACTTTATTAGGGTAGTGTGATCATGAAAAATGAAAATCCCTGTCTGATGAAATTGTTGGCCAATTAGGGTACTGTTCAACTAATCTGTGCCACAAACTGGTATCTTTGAATATCATATTCTGAGGTGCTCATTTGTTACTTGACAGATTTTTTTTGAGACGTGGCAGTTTTGCTTTCTTTTCCTGCACAGTTACACGTCAATAGTCATTGTGTAGTTGGTTTTACCCTCCTTTGGTTTGGGTTTACCCTAAGACTGTTAACACAACAATTCTGAAGCAGGGATTGACAACAGATCACAAAGTGTGAAATTGTTTAAGTGGAACTCTTGCATTTGACAAAGATAAAGAGTTTCTTGATGAAACATGATCTACTGGGTAGCTTTGAGTACATTGTTCAGCTGTCATTGACTTGTCTGTAGATCTTTATTCTCAGAGGTGATGCTATCATAGAGGGCAAGTGTGAGGATAATGAGATTTAATCAAATCAAATTAATTGGTAGGTAGCACACAGTGACAGGTCATGCATCCAGGCTGAATTACTATGTTCATTTTTCCTTAAACAAAAATTTTATAATTTTTTAATAAGAATGCAAATGCAAAGAACAATCTCAAATATTTGAAACTTTATTGCAGAGAATAGTTCATATGTAAAACTGAAAGATATGAGGTGGTACATAAAATCTATAAGAAAAATATCTCTGGTTATGGTTTTTATTTGCATCTTTATTTGTGTCTGTGAATTCTTTTGCTCTGGTTGATTTCAAATTCAGAAAAACTGGTTATTTGCTGCAGTTGCTTAATGCTTTGGTTAAATGAATTTGTAGATTATAAATTCTGGCCTGTGTCAGTGGGCCCAAATTTTAACATTGATTTTGAAGGTTCAAGTTAAAATAAAATCTGGTAAGAATCTGGTGGGGACAGCCACTGTTGAATGAAAGGACAAGACAAAACTGGTCAGGAGGCTGAGCCTTTAAACTCTGACGTAGCTGTCATAAACTTTTGTTTAATCACTGATTTAAGAAATCTTTAATTTTTTTATATGCCTTGCCACTTGACCCGTAGTTTAGGATCCAGGCTATATTGTTGATGTTTTTATGGGGTAATAGTTTAGTAGCAACTCAAGTCCAACTTTTGAAATTTCTTAACAAAATTACCTTGAGGACTTTCAAAGGTGGGATGGGAAGTTTCTAAGTGCACTAGTGAAAGAAGAAACAAAAGACAGCGTGTTTCTCCCATTCCTGTCATTGAAGACCAATCCTGGAGTTCCATAATACTGAATGGTTTTTATCATTGAAATAGGATATAAAAAATACCTTAAAGAAACTGCTTCTAATTTTTCACTTTCTGAAATCCTATGCAGGGGACGACCCTCCCAGCCCCTCGTCTTCTTCCCTGACTCGTTCTTTCTGCTCGTGTTTCCCAAACTGGGACTGTTACCAAATGTGCAGGCTTTCCGTGGACCTCAGCTCAGTGCACGTCCATGAATTACTCCTCTGCCACATATTCATAAAGCACAAACAGAGCAGTGGAAGCAGAATCAGTACAAACTCCTCCCTGCTACTTATCAGAGTTGGTTGCAAACTAAAAAAAACAAATTAAAATGCAAGTATGACCCACTGATTGCTTCATCACCTTTCTTTTTACAGAATTTTCTTAATTTTGACAGATAGTAATGAAACTTTCAGGTTTTGAACATAAAAATATTGAAACCATACTAGTTATTTTTTCCTTAATTATTATTATGTCTCTAGTTATTTTCCTAGGATCTTTACCTCTAGATTTCTCCCTGTTACTGCAGATAAGTATTAGAAGCAGAATAGTGAATGATTATCAGGAGCTCTGCTGAGCTGAGTCAGTCTTAACCCGAGACTGGGTGAAATCTAAACAATTACCTGGCAGCCTTTTTTCAGCAGCTGGCAAATGATTTGGAGAGCACCACACCAGCTTTCTGTGTTATTGATTTTGTGAGACAGATCTATAGTAACAAAATGATGAGCAGTGCAGAAAATAAATTGATTGTTGTTTTTCAGGTGCTGTTCAACACTTGTAATAGAACTAGTTACAGTTTTTTGAATTGTGAGATCACAGCAACTAATACTAATCCCAAGAGCAGAAAACATGGATTTTATTGTTTTCTAAGGCTATGAGTTGTCAAAAAAATTTGCAGCATGCCCTTAAAATGTTCAGTTGCTCATGGAAAAATATATTGTAAGTGAATTGCACCTCATCAACTGCCTTTTTTCTGTGTAGTGAGACAGCTCACCTGACCCCTTCCTCAATTCAAGTGTTCCTACTCATGATCACTGCAGTGAAGAAGGTGGTGGTCTTTTACAAACTCACATTCCCTGTTGTGGAGCTTGTTTTTGTTGTCCACCAGGCATTCTTCATTCTGGTATTCTTGAAAAAGGCTGTAATCATGTCATTGATGCTAACATGCTACTGTGAAGTTTAAAATATATAACCCAAGTGAAATAATTATTTGGCTTGCCTTCATTTGTTCTTATGAGAAAGATCACTGCTGAAGATATTGCAAATAACAGAGGTCTTCAAGTGGAAGATGTAATTACTTCAGAAAGTTATGTGTAGCCTCTTTGTATGGTAGGTGTTTTCAGCCACTTATTGACCTAACTTTGTTTAAATTCACTGGTTGCATCTTATGTGAAACTTAAGTTGCAAGTTCCACTGTAGAGAAGAGATATTTTTGTTCTGTAGAACTTTAATGAAAGAGCCTCTGTTTTATGAATGATTGAAGCAATTAGTCTGATTGCTGAAAAGGTGATAAAAAGGGAATAATGGGATTAAAGATGAATAAAACAAAAACCATGACCCAAAGTCAAACACTGAAAAGCTTCTAAAGTGAGATTACTAAACTGAAGTATGTTTAGAACAATTCATTGTGAAGTCTGTGTAGAACAATTTTGTGTTCAGTGGGTTAGCTAAATATCCTTCCCAATAATCTTGTTTTAGCTTTATGAAATTGAATGATCTGCAGGTTTCCTCAGTGATAGAAAATTTCTCTTGAACTTGGTTAATTTTCACTTTTGTCTTCTTAATTTTTCTGGCTTTGGTCAGTACCTGTTGGTCTGTTCATCTAGTCTTTTCTTTCCTCCAAATATCAAGGCAGCTGGATAATTTTCTAAGTACAAAATTAGGTAAGTACAAAATGATGGTTAATTTTATGTTTAGAGGAATGTATTTACAGTCACCTTAGTATTCCACTGAGAAGATGTGTGCATCCCTCATGATGCATGCTATAATTTTTTGCAGCATTAATTTTGTAATGTATCAAAATTAAAGTGCACTGCTCTCCATATGTTGAAATTTTTTTCAGAACAAGTTTGACGTTGGACCATAAAACAGGAGTCAATAATCAGTACAGGTACTAAGCTGCATAAGAAATTCTGGATAAGGAGAACTCTGCATTTAATAATTTGCCTCTTGGGGGGCTTATATTTACACTGATGCAGACTGAAGGAAGGCTGTGTTCTCCAGCCATTTCCAAAAGCAAGAAATAGCCTTTGAGAACTTCAGTAGAACAAAATCTGCCAAAAATCTGCTAAACACATTAAATATGTCAGGGGTTTATCCATTTAATAGGAGATGGTCCTGAAATGTCATGCAAGTATCTTGAAAGCATTCTTATCTTTCACACAGTCTGCAAATCAAGATGGTAGTAAATTTACCTTCGCTAGCCCAAGCATTCTTAGTGTATTGTACCATGCAATATATTTTTTCACCTTTCTTTTATTATATTCTAGAGTCGTGATTTATATTGTTATTTCTGGGATTAGCGCCTTCATATGTGTTACCAGTCACATCAGGGGAAGGGGTGGGTGTAAATATTTTCAAATTTAGCTCCTTAAGTATACAGTATTTATTGCAACAGGAAATAAGGTTCATTGCAGGTACAGTGATAGTGTATCTGGGAAGAGACACATAACAGAAAAATGGAAAAAGAAGTGGATTATTGCTTAATAATGGGATTTTGGGGGCACAACACTACAAATACATAATAAGTTGTAATTTCCACATTGTCTCAACCTGTAGCAAAGTTCTTTTACATCCTCCCCATTAGTTCTTTCACAGTGTTTGTTTCCGGTTGTTTCCTCAGTCTCATGAGTCTTCCTACTGTATTGTAGTATGTGCCTACTTGAGATTAAGTTTATTGCATGTTTATGTCTGAAATAGTGGAACGTCTGGTTGTCTTTAATGCAGCTCTTAATGTTGCATACCATGCTTGACAGTGCAGTTTATGGCATTGTCTGCAGACTAAAAGACTCCTTGAAAACCAGCAATAACCTTGAACCTTTTTAGCAACACAACAGAGAAACAGGGGCTCCCCTGTGTCTTAAAACAGTGGTAAGGTGAGGAGGTTCAGGGTCATCAAAGGAGTCCCATTTCTACAGTGGCTACAGACAATAATGATTTAGCTTAGCTTAACTTTGTTTGTTTTGCTATGGTTTTAGGTTCTGGAGGTTAAAGGAACTGGTGATGTAGTTTCTCTGTTACCTGAAAAATGTCAGCAAAATTCCATGTGGGAACTTTCATGTGAAGATTTACATGGTTAAAAAAAAGATACAAACTTTTTTCATCTCACGATTTTCTTTATTAGAATGTGCAACTGAAACAATCTTAATGAAGCAGTTGTCTGACTCAGCTAACTACTGCATCTTTCTCCCTGAGTAAGCTAGCTGACCCTGCAAAATCCTAATTTAAGTCATGAGGTAAATTGACATAGCTTTTACATTAGCTAAGTATGTAGCTAATAACTGCTACAGACAGCAGGTTTTCTACTATTGGAAATTGATCACAATATACAAAATCTTAAGTATGTTAAAGTTAGGAAAAAGTTGTGAGTCCACACCTGTGTCTTACGAAACAGCTGCTTGCAGAGGGCCTGATTATTTTTGCATCAGCAATGCCATAACATGATTGATACAAATGTTAGTGTAAAGTATTGATTTTTAGATGGATTACTTTGAATCTTTAAATTTTCTAGAAATTCATTGATTTTACCCAATGGCACCAGTGTTTGATAACTTCCTTGCTTTTCTGTGAAGGCAGCAGCACCAAGCATATTGTGTGCCTGGAAGGCAAAAATTCAGCCTGCTGTCTGCTGAAGGGTATGAATGACTGCTGTTGGCTTACATTTCTAAATGGCGCTTGAGTGCTTTATGAAGAAATCCTGTGCTGTTAACTTCTACCTTCCTGTTACACCCCTTTTAACTCCAATTGTTTAAAGTAATATGCATCTTTCAGCAGAACGATTAACCTGATTCACCAGAGTTATGAGGAAAAAGTGCTCAAACCCTATTATCATTATTTGTCATGCAGCACTAATAGGATTTTCCTATCATTATCCACAGATGTCTTTTTAACTATTATGCTTGCAAAACAGCACAAAGGAAAAAAATTAATGATTCGAGATCGAGTATTTCAAATATTAAAGTAAATTTGTCCAACTAAATTAGATGTGGAAGGTCTACATAGTATGCAACATCAGAGAGTGTGAACAAAATCAGCAGGGAACATTCAGAGTTTCTAGGGGACATCCAAACTGCTGCACTGATGTAGTTGTGCCCTTTGAAGCTCAGTCTAGATTCTGCATAAATTGGTCAAGAATAACTGATATACATTTAATTAAAAAATCAAACTTAGGCTCTTGCTACTGCTGTGGAAGTTGCTGTGGAAGGATCTTTTAAACCTTCAGAGTAAGTTAAAAACTTGTTGTCTTAGCATAAAATATGTATTCATCTTAATAGCCTTCATGTTGAGTTTGGTCCAGTGAGGCTAATGTAAGTCCTGCTAACTAGTCCTTTTGGGGACTTCTCTGTTACAGAAAACATAATTTTAAAAATTGAATTTGTATTTGGATGGTTCAATGTACATGTGATTACTTTGTTTTCACTTTTCAGGGGTGCAGATATGTTTTGTAAATGTTAGGTTTTTTTCTAAGAATGCATGTTATTTGAGGTTGGTTGGTTTAGTTTAGTTTGATCTGTTTATGTAATATGTTTCTCCTGTATTGAGTAGACTCTCCATCTGACTTCAGTGTTGTTTATTTCATCACTGGAAGAGAAATGAACATGGTTGCGGGATTTTTTTAAGGGTAAGGGAAGATCTGTGTTTTGTAGTACCTAAAAGGTAACTGTAGAGGAGACAGCAGATCTTTCTTCACAAGGGTGCATGGTGACAGGACAAGAGGCAACAGGGACAAGTGTCTCTGGATAAATGAAAAAATAAACTCTTCATTAGAGCAATTCAACATAAAGATCAGTTTCTCATCAAGTGATGGAAACTTACTTCCTCTCTGGAAGTACTCAAGACTTAGCTTAATTGGGCTCTGGAGAGCCTAGTCTATGGCCCTGCTTTTAAGAAGAGGTTGGATCTGTGGATCACCAAAAATCCAGGCTTTCCCATGAACCCACAATTCCCTGAATTGTCTCTTTACTGTCTCACAGTGTTTCAAGGCCACTGTTCATTCTTGTATCTGGTAGAGATGGGCGACGTGTTGTTTAATATTAGGACCCTGTTAATCATACATCTGTCTTTAAATAGCAATGCCCGAAGTTAGTCACATCAATTATACTTTCCTTACTGAGTCGAGGGCTTCCGTGACAATAGACTTAACTGGTGCTTTCCAGGGAAAATAAACAGTAACTGCTATTCCAAAGCCAGACTGACTCTCTTGCACACTAATAGTGACAGGGACAGCCTCCTCTCAGGGCCAGGAGGGCACCCGTCCCCGTGTGGGCCCTGCTGGGAGGCAGCCAGACCCTGCCTTGGGACACCCCCCCTCAGGCGCCTTGGAAAGCCCCCGTCTCCAGGGCCCTCTGCCTCAAGAGCTTTAGGAGCCTCAGGAGCCCCTCACCTCTTGACCTTCTGCCTCAGGAGCCTCTG
>NW_009953647.1:1789978-1797713 GCF_000747805.2 Chaetura pelagica
GCCCCAGGCACCTCAGGAGCCCCCCACTTCCAGGACCCCCCACTTCCAGGACCCCCCGCCTCAGGCCCTGCAGCCCAGCCCCAGCTCATCCACGCCAGCTCGTCTACGTGGGCAGGCCCCCAAACCTGCTGCCCCTGGTCATTTTAACAAAAGCAGTTATTTCCTCTCTCTTCTGCCGCCATGTCAGTGAGGTGCTTGCCCAGAGAAGCAGGAGCTGCTGGGATGCAGAGGAAAGAGGTACGTTTTGGCCTTCATGCCTGTTATTGCATTTCAGTTGTCTCCTCATTTTAATCAGCCAGTTTATAATTAACAGGAGATGGTGTTATTTAAATGTCGTTCTGAGTAATCTTCTAATAATGACCAGAATTATTTCTCTATGTAAATATTAACAATCAAGTTTATTTGCTGGTTGTTTCCCTTGCTGATTAGTAGCATTGCTTAATTCAAGCTTATGTTGGCTTAAGCAGAAAAGCATTTACAAGAGCTGCTTCATGATTTTTTCAGGTCCAGATTGAGACAGTTACTTTTTGTAGTATATTTTAAATACAAGCGTATATTCGTAACAGTTTTGGGGGTTGTTTGGGGTTTTTTTATGGAAAAATGTGTTGGTACCTTTCTTCAGGTGTAGCCTATTATTTTTTCCCTCTGTCATTGATATAACCACAGAGTTGGTTTTTTTTAATATCCAAACTTAAGAATAGTCACATTGCTTTTAGTCTTGTTTAAATTAATGTTTCTGTAAACCTTACCTCAAATCAGTGTGGGACATTTTTATATGTGGAAGTCAAAACAGTGCCATGAAAACCCATTGTTTAGCAACCTTTTTATAGAAATTTCATGTATTTTGAGAGTTGCCAAGGTTATTTAGATAGGTGACTTCCAGTAGCTCAATTTATAGCTATTTATTAGCTATTTATAGTCCTCATTTATTTTCATAACTCTTAACAGCTGAAAATCTTTATAAGCAACTTTATAATAGATTAAAATGATAATTGCTTACAGAAATGGTGGAATTGAACCAGGTATTACTGCAAATTGATGTGGTTCCAGCAGTATTTGTGGGACATTAAAGTGTTCTTCACAAAGCTTATGGGGAAAATAACTCTTGTTGCTTTGCCAGGAGACTCTTTGGGCACAGAGTGAAGTAAATTCAGCTTTTTTAATTGAAGTCCAGATTACTGTTTAATGCTCTTTAATAATATAGGGGAATTTTTTTTGTGTGTCACACTACTCCCTATGTTTGCAAAGTCCTCCTTACCTCCCAACTGGTTGTAAGGCTTGACGTGTTACTGTGCAACTTTGGTATCATTCAAATAGTGTTCTGTCTGAAATGATCCTCACTGGCTGCTGTTCAGAGTGTTAGATGCTTCTTGTCACAGTGGTGGGACACATCCAGAGCTGGCATCCTTTTACCACTGTTCCTTATCCAAATCTATTTCCATTCCATCTCTCATGGGATGGGAATTTTATTCAGAGAAACCTCACTGCAGCAATCAACAGTGTGCAGGGCATTTCAGAGACTGAGGATTTTCAGGTGAAATCCAAACAACTTGGCCTGAAACTTCTCACTGTCAAGAAGTAGCTGAGCTCAAACTTGTGCACAAAGAATTAGGCTCATCTGCCTATCACTTTACATCCTTGATCCTCTAACCACAGGTGAATGGGTTGAGTTAGTCCATGTTTCTTCATGAATGGGAGATTCTACTATCCTAAGGACATGTTTGGGTGTTTCTGGATATTCTGAGACTTCTTTTTGTCTCTGAGAGGGTTACACAGAAATCTTTTTTTTTTTTTTTTTTTTTTTTTAAATCTGCAGTCTGATAGTCAGTTGTCTCTGCCTGGTTTAAATTAGGGTATGTGCCTTCTCCTCCAGCTAAAGATACTGAGTGATGCAAGACAAAAGGTGGCTACCTTCTGAGAGACACAAGGCAACAATCTGTTATCCAGGTAGTTTTGTGCATTTTATGAACACTGAGATAATATTTTCTGCTCCCAAATATCACAGAGGTCTTGAAGTTTCACTGATCTGATCTCACAGCATTATTGCTTTTCATTAATACAGGCGCTTTTCATTAACAGTAGAAAAATCTCTGGGATGCATGTACCTCACAAAGTGAAACAGGCTTTCAGCATTTCTCATTACTGGAACTCAGTACTGAATGTTATGGATTAATTAAGTTTAGGGATCTCAAATTTCTCCCGTGTAAGCCATGTGAAATTTAAGAGTTCTTTCACCTATCAGCCTGCCATTTTCAGGAAGTGTTTGGTTTTTCACCCTATGATTTACAGTTTCTGAGAAGGTTAACAGTGAAGATACCTCTACCAAGGCTGTCTAGAGAGGGAACTCCATATGATTATACTTTTTGGGACTTTGTTTTAACCACTGGTAACTTACTTGCTTACCTTGCTAATGCACTTTCCTAAATTGATGCATTTCCCCATAACTATCACCTTTAACAAGGCATTGGATGTGATTTAATTCCTTCATGAAATATCCTCATAAAAAAAACAGGGTTTGTTGGTGGTTTTTTGGTTTGTTGTTTTTGTGGGGGGGGTTTTTTGTGTTTTACTTTAGTGTCTGTCTGCTTTTCCTGATTACTCAAGAAATTTATTTTGCCAGCTTTTCCACAGAGTATGTCTTTGATACACAGTTCTTTGTACAGGGGAGGTCAGGAAGGATTTCTTCTACATAAATATGTCTTTCAGACAACTGTCTATGTTTCCAGCTGATAAATACAAAACTATGGCCATCATAACCTGTTTTCAAGTGCACAGCAGATTTTGCCAGCCTGCAACAAGGCTGCCAAATTAAGCCTCCCTCTTATATTTGTGGCACGTTCCATCTGAACTCAGGAAAGATCATGAACCTGCTGAGAATCATCCCTATTCCTAACATAAAAGGAAGTAATCAGGATGAACTTCATGAGGCTTTCTGCTATTGATGAGGCACCAAGGACTGATTCCACACTTGGTAGAGCACTCATTCAACTTTCATTTGTATGAAGTACACCAAGATGCCTGGTCCAGTAAACAAGAGGGTGTAGGATTCTTGCAATGGTCCATAATATAAATGGATATGTAAAGTAGTACTCAAGTCAAAAGAAAAACTCTAGATGATTGCTTATTAGAGACTGAGGTGCTTCAAGATGTACATGGAATAAAGAGCTTTAGAGATAGATGTAGGAATTACAAGATGAAAATCTCTGATTTGTTCTGTGGAAATCTAGGTGATCATTGTAGACTCTTCTAGCCTTCACATGAAGTTCTTTATAGCGTAGTTTGCTTTACAGAAAAAAAAAAATTGGAGAGATTTGCTTTACTGTACCAGAAAATACAATCTGCTGTAACTGTCACCAGAATGTCATTTTCTATCAAAGTAGCTCAAAAAAAGAAGAAGAAGAACATATGAAGCATTGACAGAGTTAGACAGGCTTATTTGGACAACGCTAGAAGGAAATTTACTAGAACAGGTTTTTACGTGTTAAAAATAACAATTGCTGAAAATGTCTTGCCCCTGAAAGATGTTGAACCCGTTCCAGAGTTCGCTCATTTGATTAAGACAATCTGTTCTCTTTATGGGGAAATGCAATGGATCAAAATGAAGTGAATTCCTGTGTGGGAAGGTGGCATAAGGTATGTAGCCATTACCAGTGAAAGGGTCATTATCTGGCTTTCCAGAGCACATTGTCAGCTAAAGAGCAGTTTATCTTGGGGCACTGGTTTTGATTCTGAGCATTAACTTTTGGGCCACATCTGGTAACTAAATATAATTTGCTTAGTTCTTAAAGTATAAGTGTTAGATATGAAAATCAGGTGTGCTACCTTTCCAAACAGTGTTTACAGCTATCATAAATATATTTGCATTAGTTAACAGACTAATGTCTTTGTATATAATATTTTAAAATTTTCTCACTGAGCTTTGCAGAAGTATTTTGTTATGTTTTTCTACTTCTTCAAAAGCAGCAGTCAAGAAAGTGTTAGTGCTCTGGAATGCTGTAATCACAATGCAGATAAACAATCGGGCTGTAAAAATAGAATTGCAGCATGGATTAGGCGACATAATAGTACTTTTAAAAGTGTCAATTATCTCTGACCAGAGTAAAAACTTTGTAAAGTTATATGGTCCTGATGTGTGCTGTATTTCAGAGGCAACCAGGAATTACGAGTAACATTTAATCTCTTATTGATGTTGAATATTATTAGCCATTAATTTTGAGCATCAGGGTTCTTTATAAGTGTATACACTACCTTGTAGTTGCTCCAGTATTTTTTCCTCCACATTATTAAAGGATATGCCCACACCATCTGTTGTATTTTATTGATGCAGTAGGATCATGTGTGAAATAATTTTTCTACGAATAAAAATAGAGCAGAAGAGTGCAATGTTGTTTTTTTCTCTGTAAAAATTTCTTCCTTTCCCAAATACTCTGTTAGGACACAGACTTTGACTTTCAGTCCTTTTTAAAAGTCTTCAAAACATTTCATAAATGTAGCTGCTAAAACAGCTCCAATAGTTCTTCTCAGACCCTGAACCGTGCTTCTGGTTATTCAGTGCATCTCTGTGTTGCATGTGATCACTGAGCAAGTCAAAGGAGGCAGGACAGACATAGAAATAATGTGACAAAGATTTGTAGCATCTGGAAGGGCCATTTCAAAGCTACATAATAACGCAGAAATTCTTTAACAATATGAAATTACAATAATAAATTACTTATCTGCTGACATTTGAAAGGGAGATATTTGTTACTGTTGTTTTGTATCCAGGAAGATGTTTTTTAGTTCCCCAGGGTGGTTTCTATCATATAACTCGGAGCAGGGTAGTTTTGCATCTGAATAGAGATGAAAGAGCTTTATTGGCAGCTAAGCCCAAAGATGTGTTGCAGCTGATTCAGGAGGTAAATGAGCTTTTGTGCGGGGAAGTAGTTCATGCTTTTGTAGTAATAGGCTCTAGCAGTCATCGGTTGAGATAGCAGCAGTTGGTGCTATTGTACTTCATTTAGGAGATCGAAAGCAGTTTTCCCTTCAGAAGTAAAAGGCAGCTTTCAGAACCAAATCTTCAGTGTATGGCAATACTGGTAGTTTTTTGTGCAGTGTAGGCTGCTTCAGATTAGTCTCTTCCTAAAATATACCCAGCACTTTATGGTAGCAACATATGTTTAAAATATAATTTCTGCCAGAGACTAGTGATTTGATGTGACTCAGTTTTTTCAGGAAGTGTCAGACTGCTCTATATGGTATCCTAACATGAGCACCCGAAATCAGCTTCATAAATATTTTGCTATCCTGATAGCTGGAAGCAGTTCAACTGGGATCTCAGGCTGATCTCAAATTGAAGGAGAGGGAGTTGTGCCTTGCTGTATCTGCAGGGGATTTTCTCTGTTTGGGATAATTTCAGTCTCCTGATCCCTGGGGCTGTCAATCCAGGACTGTGGCACTTTTCCTTTGGTGCGGTATTCTCAGGGGAAGGCTAAAAAAGGGGCATATACAGACGGCATAGAACACCTTTTAAAATGACAGATGTTTATCTTGTCTACATTCCTCTGTGGAATTAAAAGCTGACAAAGCTTTGCTGTCTCTGCAGTCTAAGTATATTATAAAAAAAAAAGGTGAAAAAACCTAAACAAAACCAAAACAAACAACAAAGCAAAACACAAAAAAGGCCAGCAGCAAACCACAACCAAAAGACACCAAACCACCAAACCCACAGATTTGAGGTTAAATCTGTGCCCCAGTTACCTCAGCAGTGGATGCCTTTTCAGAACTTGTAAATACTCAGTCCTTCTGTCTTTACTGGTGAGTTATTTCTGTATAATGAGGATAGTTTCCCTCATTTCTAGCTTCAGCAGCCTTTAATTATGAAGTCTTCACCTTCATCTGACCACTTTCCTCAAGATGGACAGTGTGTGCTTTGCATTAATACAGTCTTTTTCATAAAATAATTGATGTTGAGATGCTGGTTGGCTTCTAAAAGATTCCGTTCACAGGCGGGATCATAGATAGAGTTTTCTTTAGAAGAATGAAGAATTAACAGTTTATAGGGCATTTTTAACTTCATTATTTCTCCCTGTACCTCTGAAGAATTAGATCAAAATCCTTTCAAACTCATTAGCTCCTACTTCACTTAGGTATGATGGCAAATAAAAATCACTCTTTGAATAGTTCATGTATTTATGTGTTTCAGTGTCTGAAGAAGTATGTAGTATTCCTAACAAGCTAATTTTAAGGGCATTTCTTTTTGTTGTAAAATCACAGAGCACAAGCAAAACATAAGGAATTAAGGGGACATAGATGAGATGAAATCTAGGGAAGAAATGGGGGGAAATATACAGAAATAATGACACAAGGTGCTTGGAACTTAGTAATTTTAAATAATTTAGGGTAAGCAGTGTACTTTTTATATTTCTGGACCAACCCAA
Source organism: Chaetura pelagica (assembly GCF_000747805.2). Taxonomy (NCBI): domain Eukaryota; kingdom Metazoa; phylum Chordata; class Aves; order Apodiformes; family Apodidae; genus Chaetura; species Chaetura pelagica. The sequence continues at coordinate 1,796,395 of NW_009953647.1, forward strand.
GAAAATTCTAAAGATTTAAAGGTCTGTCCCAAGGGAAATTTATTAACTTCATGTAATGCATTGATTAGGACCTCATAATATGTTGTTTCCCAAAAAGGACAGGAGACATTATATGTATGTTGTTTTGCAGATGTGGGGCTTCTGGAAATAGCATCCCGAGTCTGAAAAAGCAATACAAATTTGCAGACTAGGTTGCCAGTTTCATAGCAATTGTCTTAGGCAAACTACAAGATCCAGATGTGTACTCCTGTCCAAAAGGGATGGTGTGATGCAGAACACTGATGGGATGGAGCCAGTTCAACACTCTATTGATCCACATAGAAGCTGAAATTCAGATCTAAAAACATCCAACCCCTCCTATGTTTAGAGAATATGCTTTTAAGCTCTTTGCAGTAACAGGCACAGCCGCAGCTGGCACAAGTCAGGGCATATGGTCCAGCACTGTCTAAATTTCTCTCTCTCCTCAGCCCCACTTCTCAGACTCTGCAGTAGGCAGGTTCAGCTCATATCACTAAGAACTGCAGGCTGAAACAGGCAAAGGTGGTTTTTTTGTTGCTTTATCTTTGTAAATTAAAGTCACTTTATATTCAGCATAATGTGGTGTTCTTCGTTATACCTTTATTGCACACACCTGTATTTAATGGCACTAATTTCAGTGGAAGATAAATATTTCTTCCTTCCTTATCAAGAAGCATGACTATTTCAGAACAGTGGAAAATAGTTTACCTGCAGTTTATTTCCATAAGCTGAATTTCTCAGGTGGTTTCCAGGTGGGGAAGGCTATTTTCTTATCTAGTTTCCATTCAGCAATCTTAAAACAATATTTGGCCTTCACTTCACTTGCCTCTTGTCAAGTATATTGGATCTGTGGCTTTTTCCATACCCTTTTCATAGGGAATGAAAACTGAGAACACCATTTCTCAGTCACATATAAGAAGTAAAGCAATAGAATGTGTCAGACTTTTGATCTGCATAGGAATTAGCATATACAAAAAACAGGAGATAAGAGGACATTCCTACCTTGAAAATAAATAGTTTTCACCTTGAGATTTAGGAAGAGAAAAATGCATGTTTTTATAATAGTTTTATTTATAGTCCTTTAAGGCATAATAAAACTCCCAATATTCAAACAAGTAAACAGACAAATGTTTTTTGAAACCTAAGGAAACCTAAAGAAAGAAGCAGCACCTGAAAAAAACTTGAGAGGAAAAAGGGCAAAACTGTTATCTTAACACAGTCAAGTATAGGCACTAACTGGCTAGACTTGGAGAGATTTTTCTATTTATTTGTAGGGGTTGTGTATAAAACCTTTACTATTA
>NW_009953647.1:1797781-1818930 GCF_000747805.2 Chaetura pelagica
AGGAATAATGGAACAACCCACAAGATTTTAAATATGCAATAAGTTTATCAGTGAAGTTTCTTTATTTGCCTTTTCCTTCAAGATTTTAAATGGAATTTTGAAACACTTTTCACTATAATCAGAAATTCATTTTTAAGTTCAAGCTTAAAAGCAGAAGCTATGGGAATAGTAGGAAAATTAATTAATATAACAAAATTCAGAAGCGTAGACTGGAATATTAATCTCAAATGGCTGAGTCAACACTTGCATTGATACTTAAAGTGTTAACAATTTTTTGAAAGAGTGCTTTTCTGTTGGAAAACACTGCATCCTTGAAATGGTAAAGTTATGTAGGAGTCTGTAGTACCTTTGGTTTTGTCTGAGCTTCCAACAGAAATCAGGCAAGGAATTTGGGTAACTTGAAGAAACTAGCTTTTTGGAGGCCTAGGTAAAAGGCCTTTGATTTGAAAACATATTTGTTATAAGGGGGGGGGGGGAAAAGAAGTCTTTTTCTGGAGTTGTTCCCACCCCTTCTGATGCTCAACTTTGACCTTTTACTTAAGACTGGTTTTCCCACACCCTTTCAAACAGTTCTTATGATGGAACCTTATGATTTGTACCTCTATCTTCATCTCTTAAAATGAAAGTTCTCTTTACCAATTCCTAATGACTGATCACTAATACTCTGTGCTTTAATAATGAATGCTGTGATTTTGAAAAAGTGATTTGAGATGCCTAACTTGGAAGTAGGAGCCCTCATTTTCTATATCCTTGGGAAAGTAGCTTTTGAGGGTCTTAATGTGCCCAAAATCAAATGCTATCAAAATTGCATTTCTCTGCAAAGTGTTGGCCTACAAAATTGAATCCCCTACATCTCTTACTGGCTTAAATATAACAATGAAAACAAGGTGTGATTTGCCATTTTCCCCAATTCCTTCTTTAGAAGTTCAAAGTTGCTTCCCTGCTCCACTGATTTAATCTCTACCTTTCCTGTTGGTGATGAGTTGTTTCTCTAGTTGCAGAGATGAACCTACTGCAAAGAAGCTGAAGGAGTTTGGTATGTGGGCCTTGTGTATCTAGACACTTACTGCAGAGATACCAGAAATTATTAGTGATCAGGGTGATCCCTTCTCGATTCTAGGCTGCACTAGACCACAAGACACCATTTCAAAGAGAGGAGATGGTGAGGCTTCCTGCCCAGAACAAGGCAAAGCTCAACAGCATAGTGCTAAAGGACTCTAACAAAAATGCTCGTTTTATGGCAAAACTCTGGTGCTCCCACTAGAGCTCTGTTCTATTTCTCTGCTTACTGGAAGAGCAATTGCTAATGAATCTTTTCTCTGGCCAGTGTTTCTGCAGTATAAATGGATCACTATTGTGTTTTGGTATTGCAGGAAATGGAAAGGTTGACTGAACTGGTATGTGATTGAGGAGATTAGAGCAATAGGTGATGTAGGCAACAGGGTTTTAACTTGACAATTGCTTCTGACATATACTTAGCCCTGTATTGACTGCATTAGCCGTATGCAAACCTCCCAAAACATCAAAGCAGGTTATTTATAGCAACATTAAGGCGTCTTTGAAAATTTTGATAAAAAATATGCTTTAGTCAGTCTTTCTGTGTAATTTATTCCATTGGGGGAATCCTGTCATGATCCCAAAAAAAAAGCAAAATTTTGTGTCTTTCTGCTTTCTCAGAGAGAGATTAAGTGATTAATGGTAGCAAAGAAATAAATCTCAAGTGCATGAGTTAAACTAATGGGAGCTCAGCTGTTACACCACTAGTAAATGGGATAAGAAACTTTTCATCTTCCTGATGCTGAAGAGCCCTTCTTCGTCATCCCTTTTTTTCTGCTTGTTTTCATTGCGAAATTCTTGTTACAAGAAGCAGGAGTTGACATCTGTTGGAGAGAGTTCTTTTCCTGTTAACAGGGGCAAAAACCTGATGGAGGAAAGGGAGACTATATAAAGATGCTATTTTCTTGGATTTGAAGAGGGAGGAACCAACAATAGAAATGAAAAATAATTCTTTGTTGAAGGGTAAATATGTGAAAAATTTGAATAGCTTCATCCCTATCCAAGAGAAAATCAGATCTGCTTAGATTTCATGAATCATCAATTTTTTTCTGAGTATCCATCTTCATGGTTGAAGAGACATCAGGGGGAATGATAACTGGGGCAAGCAATTGGGAAGCTAGGCAGGTTTAGAGGAAGGGAAAACTAAAGCTGTGAAGAAGTGTGAGAAGGGGTGACAGCAGAAATGAGTGGAGGGAAGGTGTGTGCTAGAGTGGGGAATGGTCAGATTTCACAGATGAGTAAGGGGGAATTACAAGAGTAAGGATCTCTTCTCTCCACGGTGTGGCACAGGAACATGTCTGTGCTGTGCCCAGATATGCTCTGACAGAAACATCTTGGTGTGCTGAAGGTGACAAGACCATGTGAAATAATTAGAAATCACCAGAAGTGAGTTGGGGAGGCAGGCAGGTGAGTACTGTGTAGGCAGATGAAGAAGTCCCTCAACAGCAGGGAGAAACTGAGCTTGGAAAAACACAGGAGTTTGGGAGAGGACCATGCAAGAACAGCAGAAACATGATATGGAGATTTGGAGGGCAGGTAAGTTAGAGCAGTGAGAGCTTGGCAGTGCCAGGTATTTTAGCTCTTAATTCTGTGTGCCCTGAATGTCAAAAATCTCCATTCATCCTCTGTATGGTTAGGATCTTCTTCCAACCTTTTTTTCTTTATGAAAGTCTGAAACTTGTTCAAAATGCACATGCAAGACACTAAACCTCAGATCCAAGATTACTGCATCAGTCGCATTTCCTCTTCTCATTTCCTTTCTTTAGTTGACCTGAAGATATGACACAATGTGTTTATTACTCAAATATGAAGAACTGGGGTCCATTTAAAAGTGCTCCAGTATTGTAGTTGCAGTTGAAAAAATATCTTAGGCTGCTTTTGCAGCAAGGAGATGTAATAGGTATAAGATGTGTTCTTGACTTCATCAGAGACTTATTTTGAGACTTAAAGCAAAACATTTGGATATATTACTGGCTAAAGCCTTTTGTCTCTGAAGTAGATGATGTTGTGAAAGAGGGCTAATCCTTGCTAGCTTTTTTTGGAGTTTGGGGTGACTATGAACCTTAAAGGCATTATCACTTTGTTTCTAATGAAATGTGCATTTATTTTTTGTAGTAGTTCACTACTACAATAATATATTTCTCTAAGTCATTAGCAGCAATACTTGGTGGTGGTATAGTATCTTTATATTAATTTGTTACTCCTATCTGTCCAGGAGGAGTGGCTTGTTAACTCTGTTAGGAATAGTCCATCCATCCCAAAAAGTTTGGAACAATAATTTTAGCTCATTCAGTGATATAATGCAACTTGTTAAATGCACAAAAGACATGGTGATGTGCAGGCTTCATGATGTCAGTAACATAAGAGGTGTTTTTTGACACTATAAATAAAAATGACAGTTCACTTAGATTCTTTGCATGGTTTGTCAATTCCAATTCTCATCTGTGTTCTTAAGTATTCTCATACATGTCGGGATCACAACATGCTTTGAATAACTTACAAAGTAGGATGTTAAATCTAACAAAATCTAATTGAGATCTGCACTCTGGTCTTACTGCATCTTCTGCTTTAAGTGTCAGTTACACAGAAAAAAATCCTGACTATCCATGGACCTGCATGTTTTCTCATTGATTTATACGCATACAGTGATGATATGAAACCTTGTCTAAACTATCAGCAGAGTGTTTGCACATGCATTGTAGTAACTTAATAAATATTAGTGTAGTTGCAACATAGTTGACAAGTAGGACATTTCCCTCTGTATCCTTGAATTTTGGGCACATTATTACCAGTAGTAGCAATAAGATGTTTTGTTTCTGGTGTTAAAGGCATATAAAGACTGTCATTGTTATCTAAGGTGATCCAGGAGGCAACATAACCCATAGACTTTCCCCTGAACTGGTCTGGGGGATCAACTTGTACATGTGTTTCAGAAAGAAACCCAGCCTTCATTTATAAAGTCTGAGTAATGGAGATGCCAGTGCATACTTTGGTAAGAAGTTTCAGCAGCTGTTCTAGTCTCAGGGATAAAAAAAGTTTTACTTATCATTAATTTTGCTGATGGTTAATGCTGCTGTTAAAGGCAAAGTATAATATCAGGTGTGTAAGAGTCACTTAATCATTCAACCTTTCATCTGGACAACATGTTTCTACATTACTGGAAGAAGACAATAATATTCCAATATGTCTATATAGCTTGTTTAATTATCTCAATTTAAAACTTTTACAAGTATAATGTGTGCTTTCTTCTGTTATTTCAGAGAGAAAGCTCAGGATGGAATGGCTGACAGGTAGCTAACTTCCAAGTAGTAAATTATTTTGAGCAACCAATATTTTTAATAGATAATTTTTATCATAAACAGAAGATATATTTTATATGTTCATGTTATTTTAACTTTTCATTCTCATTTACCTCTGACAAAACAGAAGAACAAAAGAAAGTAACAGAAAAGAACTGATGTCTGTGTTGCATGATTAGTCACATGTAGGCATTCAAAGTACTGCAAAAGTTTCTGTCAGATATTCATCACCATCCATGTTCACAAGTTACAAAGAGGTATTTTCTAGTATTCATGTCTCCAGTAGGAAAGTCTGCACTGCTGAATTGTATGCTTACAGTGTTATCCTCTCTTGCTATAAGGGGAATTTTTAGTGGATAGATTTAACTGACTTTCCCACTGATTGTAGTCAATATGACCGTAATATATTAAAGGTTTTCCCCCACATTTGTGAGCTTTTTTTTTAGTTCAGACAGGCATTACTATGAAGAGGCTACCACTGCATTTTTCAAGCTGCTTTTCGAACTTCTAATACAAAGATAACTAAAGGAATTCTTAGAGAAAAATATTGGCATACTTTTCATTCTGCAGGTTTTTACAAAAATTATTTGCAGCTATTTGATTTTTTTTTTTTCCTCTCAAGCTTATATGATAGAGCATCATTCCTCCACAAAAAAATATCTACTCTGTGTTTGTGTTCATTTGTAACTTCTACTGTTCTTTCTCGTGGTTTTTCCACAAGAAGATGGAGAGTGATACAAAAATGAAGAGAGAGAAGTTCGTTTGGAGCAGGTTCTAGAAAATAACAACATGTCTTTTCAAGGAAAGATTGCCTCTAACAGGCTCTACTTGTGATGTGAATTTTACCTTCTAACAGGCTCTACTTGTGATGTGAATTAAGTAGTTTTCTTAAAAGTACATGGAAGGTTTTGGTTAATTTTGATGCAAATTGAAGCTTTTTATCCCTGTTGGGATCCAAGTTTTTTCAGTTTAGGTAGTGTGCAGGGCTGATGTTGCTAAACTGTTCCTAGGACTTGAGCTTGACATCAGTTTGGAACTTTACTCAGGTCATGCTGCCATGTGGACTTTAGACTAATAGTTTTTGACTTCTGTCTGTTTCCAGAAGTGTTTTGTAACCATAACTAGTACAAACTGGACTTACTAGTAAGTACAGAGAAACTGGCTACTATTGCTATATTGGTCATGCTTGGATATTGGATCCTAAATACTTGCCTGTACCTTGTTAGAGATGTCATTGCTGCAGTATTTAAAGTAGAGTCATTGGACAGAAGGGTGGAGTGTTGTAGGAGAAATAATCCTGCACAAGAGGCCCAGGCAATGAGCTATGTATGAACTAAGTGGCATCTGCATCTTCTCCTGCGTGTTTTCTTGCTTTATTTATGCGTCCTTTTTCTTAACAGCTGCCATTTGATTTTTCGTCTAAGGGCGGCTTGTCTTCCACATCTTCACTGTTTATCAGTGAGAGAGTTTAGCATCTTCCTCCAGCCTCTTAAGAGAACAATGATCCTATATCCCTATACAGAAGAGACATTTTCATGCAACATAAAGCACTTAAGATTTATTTTTTTCTTCCCTCCAAGCTGGGAAGTAATGCTGTGCTTAGGTATATGTCCTGGTCATTAATTTTCATTCTTAGGTAATCCCCAGGGAAACCCTTGCAAGTAAAAATAGAAATGTGAATTTCATTTGCTCTCTGACAGATTCTACAAGGTGCTACAGAGAAGTGTCACTAGCAGAATATGAGCTGCTCATGGCTTAGACCTCCCCCTTTGACTCCTCTGGAGTGGATTACTGCTTATGCTGTCAGTCATTACACCAGACACATTTAGAAATTGCAGTGACTGCAGATTGAAGCAGCTGTCTGCTGAGTGTGTTCTCTTCAGAAAATACCACTTAGACCTGCATTTCCAGGAATCGTGCCAGTTTCTTATGGGTTAGTAGCTGAAGTTCATGGCATTAGCTGGTTCTCATTTCATATGACAGTTGTGAGTGCATGGTGCTGGAAGGAACAATGGGTCAGAGCATGGTGCTTTATGCCAGAATATGCTGTCTACGTAGCCTGCTATATCTATCTTCTGGGGAGTGCTTTCTGAATGAGTAAACAAGTGGTTTTATGTTCTTTTTTTCCAGTTTGGGGTACAGCAAAGGGTAAACATTCTTGACTGTTTGTCCTGAATAGCATGTATTTTTATTAATACTTTCTGCAATATCGATACTGTCAGCAGCACATGTGCACTAACTAGTTACACACTATGAACACCTCTGATCCAAAACTATGCAAAGCTTTGGTGATAATGCCAAAGTTACCTGTGGCTTTCTTAACTTGGGTTGTGACATTTCCAGTGCTCAGAAGTGGCAGGTGTATCAAGCATGAAAATTACATAAACAGAAAAGTCCAGGGTGTGCTAAAATGGTATCAGACAATGTTTTTCTCTTTGAAGATATTAAAACAAAACATGAATCATAACACCTCTCTGATGTCAGAAGTGCCTCTGCTCCCAAAGATACAATTTTCATCTTTTCACATTACAAGGCTTTGAGTAGATAAAACCAGTCAGTATCTGATTGCACTTTAGAGGGGTCAGTTTTGAGCCCACTTTATTTATCCTTGCTAATTTCTCTGCTTCAGCTGAGTTTTTAATTTCCTGACCTGGACTGGCACTTTACATTGCTGAGTGCTTCTAACTCTCAAACCAGCCCTTCACTTTTCTCATTTAATTTCTGACTTTTAATACCATAATTATCCTGAGGATATCTGAGTAACTAATTTACAGAGACAAATAGGTTTCTTTTTTGAATGAAACAATTTAGGTTTTTCAGCATATTGGGATCCTCAGGATACAACACAATGATAGTAATGCATTTTGCCAACAGTGACATTTGATAGAAAATTGTAATTAATAAAAAAAATAATAATCTGATGTGTTCTGACTTGAGTATTTTGCAAAAAGGGCAATACAATGTTAGTATGTTATTTGGAAGTAATGGAAGAAGAAAACAGGAAGTTGTTGTCACATTACTGTATAAATCTGTGAACGTCTGCCTAATGCACCAGCTCAAAATGTTGGAAATACTGACAATGTGTAGTAAAGAACCGTAAAGTGTGTAGAGAAAGACAATAAAGCACTGGAATGTGTAGAATAGCTTCTCTTCTACATTAAACATTTGCAGAATTTCCAGCTTGAGGAAAAAAAAATTACCAGAGGGCAAATAATGCAATGTTATGAGTTGCCTGGTGAGAGAGAATAAAGAACAATTATTTACTATTTCTCACCATACAAGATCTAAGGAAGATAAAATAAATTGATATAGCAGACTGATGAGAACTGGTAAAATACAGCATTGAAACATTTTCCCTAAGTATCTGGTTCTGCTATGGTCATAGTAAGGATTCAGGGCTTTGGTATGGCTTTTTTAATATAATGCTCCCGCTGTGAGGTAGAGAAGTGATACAAGACTCAATTTATACAAGCCGCTGGGAACTGAATGCCCAAGGTCATGATGGGAATTTGGGACAGTGCAGTACTTTTAATCTAAGTCTTTCTAAATCCCAGATTAGAGTCTTAGTTGTTGTATTATTTTGTTCTTTGTGTTTTGAAGAAAAACACTCCAATCCCTCCCCTCAGGCCTTTAAAAAAAAATATTTAAAAATGGAGGGAAAGAAGTGAAAAGGGATTGGCTGGATCAGACCACATAGCTGAGACGTTCAGCATATGTTTTTAAGTCATCAGTTCAAGAGTGTTCAAACACTGTACTTTTCTACAGGAGGCAGAAAATAACCTCTATTCATACTGTTCATGGCTTGGCACAAACATCATGCTTCTTTTGTTAGTCTGGTCTCATCTGCTAGCAACTTTTTTCCTTAGGTTGTTGGGCTGCTCTGAATATCTTTGCCAGAGCATTATGAAAACAAGGGGCTTATTAATTAACTGCCTTGAATTACACAAATAACACATGAATGGTACAGAATCTGCTGCTGAAATCTTCATGTTGAGGTGGTATGACACACATAACTGCCTGAGTTTAGACTAGACCTCTAAAAATTAATTTTAAATATAGGAGGGGAAAGATAGGTCAGTGAAATTTTAGATGAAAAGTGTGTTTTTCACCAGGTAGTTAAACCAAGGAACATATTTATACTTGTATTTATATGTCCTATTTGTGTCCTATGGGGAATTAATTCAGTTTGCAGTCTCATTTTTTGTCTCAGGGTTACCAGCCACCTTTGCTAGGAGTACTTTTTTGTAAGTGTTGAAGAGTAGTGCAAACTTGTCTGGTACATTTTGGAGCAGCTTTGTATTTGGTTTGTTTTTTGTATAGTTTTGGGATTTTTGTTGTGGTTTGTTTGTTTCTTTGTTTCTTTGGTGTTTTGTTTGGGGTTTTGTTTCTTGTGGGATGTTGTGGGTTTTGTTGTTGTTGTTGTGTTTTGTTTTGTTTTTACATGAGAGTGTCCATTATCTTAACAATCTAGTTTTTCTCATAGCTTCTTTGTTTACTGGTATTAACTCAGTCTCACCTGAATTCATCTTGAGGGACCTTTTTGTTTGTGCAGATTCTCTGCCCAGGCATTCTACAGTAAGAATCTCTAAGGGTAAACAAGACTCTCTCTTCCCCTAGTGAAAACATACGTAAACCCTTATAGCTTCAAAAGTAAGGAAACCATCAAGAGATGCTAATTTTGCTGACAGAGCCTAAGGCAAGTAGTATTTTAAACATGATCAACATAATACATTACTTTTTGATGTTTGTCTGTGGGGATCTCACTTGTTTGTATGAGAATGTGAGAAAGAATAATTTTACAATGATACTAACAACATTGAGAAAGCCCAAAAGGTGCTTTCCCTTCTTCTTTCCCTTCTTGCTTTCTCACCTCCCAAAATGTGGAAGAGGACAGTAATCTTCCTAATGTTTAAAAAGACATCAGTTCTCATCTTCATGTAAACATTCGATGCCAAGTATAAATAAAAAAATCTGAATTAGGAAATTGAGCTATTACTCCATTAATATAGTGAGGGAAGTATAAAAAAAAAAAAAAAAGAAAGAATAATAGACATTTATGATTATACTCTGTATTGGTAGCACTGATAATTGACTGACATATCTGGGTGTCTGAACTGATAATTATTGATATACTGATAGATATACACACACAGAAAATTATTGATATATACTAATAATGACTATTAAAGTAGTAGTTGCCTGAATTTAAACTTTGAGCCTGACTAGATCATTGATAGGAAAGACTGAATTACCTGAAAGTATAAGCCTTTGTTTTTTGAGCTAAGAAATGTAATTCTGTAAAATAAGAAAAAGAAGTGTAAAATATGCATTTTTTTAAAACATAAGAGGGGAGAGTATATGACTTGAAGTGGCTATGGATCTGTTATATACTATTTATGGTGCTTCCTAACATGTAAATGACATATCACCTGTAAGACCACATGACATTTGCATCCTCACAAGCTACAATTTAAAACTGAGCATCCTAATACCAGTCAAAAAAAAATTAAAAAAAACCCCACAAGTCTAGAAAATGTTAGAAAATGTTGCAGTAGATCTTGTTACAGACAAGGTCTAATTTACAAATAAATTCCCTGATCCAGTAAAGGACTGAAGTATATGCTTTAAGCATGTGAATAGTTTCATCTGAAAATTCAAATTTAGGAAAGACGTTTTAGACACATTAAAGACATTAGACACATAATTCAGGGTTATGATCATAGTGACTTTTTTTTCCCCTTGCTCTATTTCTTACATTTGTATTGTTGCTTCATGTGCACTTTAGAAATTGATAAAAAATTTATGTTAAATCTTCCTTTCTCCCTCCCATTTCCTAGTTTTTCTGCCTCAAGTCACTGTGTTGAGTAAAAGGCAAGTAGGGAAGATGGAAACAAAAGTAATAGCAATTGTTTCAAAGTACTTTGACATTCTAAAACCTTTCAAGGTGTTTGGTATGTTGAAATTTCCCCTATAATTTATTTTGAACAACTATGGTTGTTTAATGCAAAATATTATTATAATGAGAAGAAAGAAAAAGAAAGAAGGAAGGACAGGGAAAGTAAAGAAAACCTCTGGGCTGTAACAAGACTCTCTACTTAATCCTGTATTTCACTTGCTATCTCTGACCCTTGTAGAGAAATATTCCTCTGATGTTTATAGTCATGCTGCCTTCATTTTCACATTAAAGCAATCCTGTAACACTCACCATGACAATAACAGCATCCATCAATAACATTACTATACCAAGCAAAAATTAATTACTGCATCTTTTGAGATAGGAAATAAAAATGTGGCTGCATTTTATCCTCCCCAGCCCCCCAGGAATTCAGACCTTGAACACCATACAGCTGAAAAGGTTCTCTCTGGTAATCAGAGATTTATTTATTTTTGCCATGTGTTTTAAGTGTAGCCTCATATGAGGAAACGTTTATAAAACAGATTGCTGGACTCTTATAGAGGAAAGTAAGAAAGGGCAGAATAATGTTTGAAAACAGGAAACTGTTCTTTCATAGCCTACATAAATGGCTTACATCCAGATTTTGTAATCTTACACTTTAAGTGGATTTTTCTAGGGTAACCTATTTAAAACCATAATTGTACATGGATATAAGATCAAGTCCCAGTCGCATAACAGGAACAAATACGAAGTATCTGATATGGCATGACAAAAGTAAATGTATTGATAAGGAAAGAAAATAATTTTATTTCAGAATTAATTTTAGTTGCTGGAAATAACTGGCCTTTGAAGCATAAAAAATAGTTTATTAAAAACCAGCAAAAAGATATACCGATTTCCCCTTGTCTTATTGTGCAAATTAATATAGACTCCATTGCAGTATCAGTAAACTCAATGGTATATAGACTCTTTTATTTAAGATAATTTTTAATGGAGTATTTATGTCCATTGTGGCAGTGAGAAGAGTAGGCAGATGCTGACAAACAGTGATGTATAGGTTTCATATATGTGTAAAAAAAAAAAAGGACCGATCTAGTTCTTTATACTGCACAGGTAACTACACACATCTTTACCACCATGCCACTGTTGCACTCTGTGCTTCTGAATGGCATCATTAATCATATTATTATAAAACCTTCATTCAGGCAAGTCCATCACAAGTTTGGGGAAAGTTATCTTGGCAGATTAATTTTTGCCCATCTGTGTTTCTGTGTGTGGGCTGTAAATATTTTCATTGTCATAAGGCTTTGCAAAAAAAATGTTAAACTGCTCTTTCATTTTCTTGCATTTAAGATTGCTTTATGGTCCATTAAAATAAATTGCTACTTACTACTAAAGTCTTCATTTACTTGGCAGAACTGTAGCTTGTTTATAGATGTTTTATTTTGTGTAACTGTCTTGTTACATATATTAATCCAGGCTAGGACTTTTAAGGACACAGAGATGGCTAAGTCTTATTAATGTCAAATTTATAATTGATTATCTAAAGGTTTCAAAGCTGCAAATTTAGCTTTCAAATTTCAGGACTGGCCTTCAAGAACTACTTCTGGTTTTGTTTGCATGAGTTGATTTTTTTTTTGGTAGGTTTGTTTGGGGTTTTTTTCCCCTTCTTTTCAAGCTAGATGAGAGGTTTTACTGCATGACTAACAAACTCAAGGGAAAAAAAGAGCATGTGAACCTGTCTCATGGTCAGCACTTGTTTGGTAGAAGCCTTTTAGTTAATCTGCACTGTGCCATTTTTATTTTTGGGGAATTCCATTATAGATCATATCAGTTCACCTAAGAGTGGCCTTTGCAGACATTGCAATCATGTCTTGAAAAACACCTCAGATGATGATGCAATCTTTTACACCGGTGACTAAAATTCAGGACTTTCCAGCAGTTTCTTTATAGCAATGTCCAGTAGTGCAGATCAGCAAAGATCTGTTAGTTAAAAATTGTAGCGTGTCAGAGTTCTTTATAAGACAGACATGAAGATTTCATTTCAAAGTATTCTCAATTCTAAAGTTGGACACATCTGAATTTGCTTTCACGGTGCCTTAGATATGGGAATATTACTGATTTTAAGAGTAAAAAAAAATGTATAGGTTTAAAGTTGTCAGGAGTTACTAGATGTTGAAGAAAAAATACTTTCATTATTAAATGATCAGTGAAACTTGTCAGAAAGGAAATTATGAAGCCGGTACTTTGCTGAAATGCTTCATATCATCTTGCTGCTGGCTGCGTCATTGCAAGTACCATAACATATTACACTTTAAAATGTTTATTATCTATGACAGTAACTGTTTCTTGCATGGCTTTCTAACTGATATGTTTTGTGATGATTCATGCTGGGTTACATCAGTTTTACCGTGTTACCTCATTCAGTGAGACCTGTTGTAAGACAACCTGGTAATCTTAGGATAAAACACATTTCTACATAAACCTAGTGATTCGTAGGAAAAAAAAGGTTTCTTTTTCCTCCAGGCATTTCTGAGCTTTCTGTGTCTGAAAGATAAATTTGGAGATTGCTTTATTATGCAAGTATGTCTAAAGTATAGGAGCAAAAACCTGAGCTGATATCTGTTTATGTAATTAAATGTACTTCCAGTTGACAGCATGTCTGATTGTAAATGATACAAATACATATCAGGAGGTAGAGAGAGGTGTAACCAATTTTGTGTAGAAATGTTAGAAAAAGAAGTGGAATGGAACTTTCTCCTCACTCATAACTTTCCTTCCTGCTAATTTTTGTACTTTGTGCCTAAATTTGATTCCACATTGCATGCAAGCAGTTGTTTTAGTAAACAACAATCACAAATTTAGCTTGATTCACAGTTGCAGTGGGCTTATGTGGTTGGGAAGGCTTTGTATCCATAAGGTGGAAAGGAACAAGGAAGAAGTCCTATACAGTGACTAGAGTAATTTGTTTTGTCTTTCTGTCAGATGCCAATTCTGCTGTTAAATGTTTGGGTTTTTTCTTGGAGGTAGGCTATTTTGTACCCAAAAGTGAATGCAGAAAAATCTGTCTCACTAGTAGGGATGTCAACATAGCAGAATCTTCCCTGGGCACTCCACTGGCTACTGCTCTTTGCAGCTTTTGTTACAGAGAAAAAGCCAGGGGTGAATGAGAATTAATCTTAGGGTTTAGTTGACAGGGTAGAGAAAGCAATTGCTACTAAAAGTGTTGTAAAATCTGGGTCCTGTTCTGCTAGGAAATTTCAGACTATACCCTGTGAGGAAATGTGAGCTGAGAAAGAAATTTAGACTGGATGCCCATATTGGATTTTCTTTCAGAAACTGGATGTATTTAAACTTTGAAAATATTGGAGTACAGGTGAAAGTTCTGTTGAGTTTATAACTCTCTTCTGAATATGTAAGTCTACACCTGTGTGTTATTTCTTGTAGGGATACATAAAATGAAAAAATATCCCTTTTTGTTAAAAACATTTTTTTCTAATAAAGAATGGAAGGAAGGGGCCTCACTTTTGTTATTGACAGCCAAGCAGAAAGTGAGTTACTGCTGCTTTAGAAACACCAAGAGGTATGAAAGGTTCTTATGAAAATTGTTTTGTCCTAGAGGGGTAGTAAACCTCTATGTTTTTTCCTTTCCCTTCTCCTATTCAGGATAACAGCCTCATCATAATGTGGGTGCAAAATTTGTCATAATCAGAGAACTCACCTGATGTCTCAACCCCTTTCATGAATATTTATTTACTTTCCAGTGGAATTTTCTTGTTTTTATCAAAAAGAGAGTTGACAATCTTAAATATCCTTCTTTTGACATCTTGATAACTTTGTTCCCTTCTTATCATAAACTGTATTTTGTTAGCATACTAATGTCATCCCTAGCTGACCTCTTAGGACTGGTATCTTGAAATTTTATTATGCTACCTGGGGTTTAATTTGACAGTCTGAGATTGACCTTCATACAAATCTCAGGAAAAAATTAGCCTCTAGCCAACACTAGCTTATTTTAGTAAAACTAATTTTTAAGGTCAATCTTTTTTCCAGAGCTGTCTTTGTTCCTATGAAAGATGCCATTAGGGACAGATTTCTCTATTGGTCGTGTTGATTAAGTCTTTCACTTCAGTTTTACTTTTTAAAAAAAATTATTTTCTTTCACTTACATCTGAATTTATATTTTGAACTAGTAAAACTCAGGTTTTAATCTTGTCACTATTCTGTTTTATTGTTCTGACAATCAAACTTCAGTGTAAGACTTGTTTTCTTTCCTTACCAAGTTAATTTGTATAAAGATTATATGTAGCTATCATAAAGGGGTTCAGGTGCTAAACGTAACCTTAGTCAATGTGTTACAGACTGCCTGTGAAATAATAATACAGAGAGCAAATTTCATCATGATGAATAGAGGTCAGTGGAGCTCTGAGAAGTGAGCAAACTAACATTTCACTTAGAACTTGCCAGAGATGGAATAGAACTCAAGAAAGACATGTATATTAATATTCATTAATGTCAAACATTCCTATTTTATTAATGTTTTATTTTGCAAAAGTAGGAATGCAATTGGTATTCTGCAAGGAAATTTGAATCAGCCAACAACATAGCAAAAGCTGTCATAAAGTTCACCAAATGTGACTTTTGATGTTAGTATGATTTCCATATAACCTTTTCAAGATTATCAGTACTTTTATGTTAGTAATTTATATAAAATCTATTTCTGTGGCAACTGAAAGGAAAAAAAGAAAAAAACAACCAAGCTTGGAAGTGGACATTTTTTTGTAAGGTATTTTATTTCCTCAAAATATCAGGACAGAAGCAGAGCTCACATTCTCCCTTGTGCAGTCAGTTCTATTCCCTCTCAGGTTTCCTTATTACTTAGAAATGGATCAAAAAAAGCTGATTTTTGGGAGTTTAAAATGATCTTTTCATAATGCTTGTGTATTCCAAGATGTATTTATAATGTTCTATTACATATAATACAGAATGTTATTTAGATAAATAATACTAAGTGAATTGCTATTATAGGGCTCTCAGCTGAAAGAAACATAGCATAAAAATAATATGAAAGATAAAAATTATAATGATGCCAAGTTAAAGAAATCTATTCTGCTTTAAGATGCGAATTTACAAATGAACTGCATGTTACCTATATGCTCATACACATGCACATCTTTTATCATAGCTAACATGGCTCCTGATTGCTCTAAGGTTTGTATAGCACTTTGAATAAGATGCCTCCAAGTCTCACAAGGTCCTTGTTTTAATTATTTATAAAAATTGTAGTTTAAAGTGCTTGCAGTGAGATGCAGCAGGTGATTAAATCAGTAATTCCTCACTGTTTACTGTCTTTTATGTGAGGAAGCTCAAATTTTGACAACTGAGTGAAAACCAGAGTTTATGCAGACTGTTGATACCCAACCTGAAATGCAAGACTGTGCTCAAAAGAAAATTAAAATGCAATGAGTTTGTATCAGCAATTCAGAAGGCAAGATTCTCTTTAATCCTTGAATCATTTATCTTAAACTGGGAACTTGTGCTTCTCGCCAATTAGTACAGATGGTATCTGTAATGTCTACTAATTTAGATGAGTATGTTTGATGGTAAGTCCCTCTCTCATGGTGTGAGCCCTAAATACCAAGCATTCTTAAGGAAGAAGGGCTGCTGTCTTCTCTGAATCTTTTAAAATTCAGTTTTCCTAAGAATTTTGGTAGAATAAGTTTATTTAAATAATGAAAATTCCTTGGTTTCTGAATTAAGAAGAAGGAGGTATTCACTTAATGTTTTAGGACATCCAGTGGATCTATGGGGAAATGTATGAAAATTCAGACATAGGGCTTCCTGTCATAATAGAGCAAATGTAATAAATTTTTCACATTATACTCTCAGTTTTTTAGCAAGCTATTTACCTGGAAAGATCAGCTCTCATAATTTGTCTTACTTTCTTCTAAAGTCTTTCAGACTCGTCTTAATCTGCTTTTTATACCTATAGAATCATCCAGGTAACTGCAATGTATTTGTGAGACAAGATTTTGCCAATAACCTACTCCTTTCAGTGTATCACCCTTGTCTGTATATCCAAGGGCAAAATCCTTTAAATTTTTTTTTCTACCCCTTTTTCCAGTAAGGCAGCCAGTATTTCTGCCTGATCCATTCTCAGTAACCACGTGAGATCCATCTCAAAATTTGGCATTACTTTTACTGTGACTCAGAGACAGTTTTAATGAAAAGGTTATTGTCAATTGTTCAAACATTTTATTTTTAAGTTCCTTTAGATGTCTTGAACAGATATTATATGGTTCAGACAACTTACTAAACCTGTTTTCTGTTGGCAAGCTTGTCATCAAATAAAAGAAATATTGGATTAAAGTGTGTTTTTTATTGTCATGGATCCAGGTACTGCATTGCTGAAGAGAATAGAAATTTTGGCAGTAAATCTGGGAGGACAATCTAGGAGCGTTTAAAGAGAAAAATCTTACTGAGTAATTTTTTTTATTTTTTATTTTTATTTGAAGTAAAATACCCATGTCCAGATCTGTGATAAGAAAAAATAGACTCAAATTGCATAAAAGGAAATGTAGTAGAACAGGAAATATTTAGGGCTTCTAAGGGATAGCTTGCTCTGTCATTGAAAGCTTTTGAGAACAAAGCAGGCATATGTCTGCTGAGGGGATCACCAGTAAACCTGATCTTTCTTGAAGAAGGGTGAGCAGATTGTGTCATTACTACTGAAAGTGCTGTGAATAGATGTAAAACCTCAAATGGTGATCTGTAAACTGCAAAAAGCTGTGAAACATTCATGCAAAGAAGTACACAGGATAGACAGCTAATGGCACCACATTCTAGGGATCAAATTCTTGACTGTTGCAATTCCCAGCTGGTGTGTCAAAACAATAATAACAAAATGTATGATATTATAAAAGGAATAAAATTGCATGCACTGATATGCAAAGTACTGATTTGTATTGACTTCACTTCCTCAGTCTCCGGACAACATGAGATATGTAGTGTGGCCATAGTTCTTTATTTTTTCCCCAAAAAAGTAATGTTGAATCACTCTGATGTACATTATTTTTTTGAGGTTATCACTGAGTTCTCTAATTCCATCACATGGAACATAGAACTTAGGAAGGTTAATTTCCTCTACAAGGAAGCTGATTGGTTCAACACCTTTCCCCCCCATGTTTCCAATTTTCTTTCCTATTAATACTTTTTGGACTTGAACTGCAGTCATGTTTATATTTAAGGTCTGATTTAAAGGTAGGTAGAATTATTTGGGAGAGAATTAGCCTTTCTTTGTGCTATCATCTGTCCCAAATGGATGAATGATTGGGTCACTTACATAAAGTTGTGTTTCTTAATGCATAATTTCCCATTTGTTGTGCTTAAGATCTGTGACCAACAGTTCAAAATTAGTAATTTTCAGATTCTAGTAATATTTTGACCACATTACCAGGTAATTAATATTTTAGATATCTCTATGAAGTAAAGTATACATAACATGTTAGTGTTGATAATTCTCTCAAGGCTGGAAACCTTGGAAGAAGCTTATAAATCAGATATTTTTAAACTGTAAGAAAGATTTGTTCATTTTTTTTCTTTTTAAACCCAGAAAAAACCTCAGCTCAGCCTGCTTTAACCCTAATTACTTTTTCAGTGTGTTGAATATTGTTACAAGTCTTAGAAGGACAAGTATTTTTAATACCTAAATGAGATGGTCAGTCACTGTCTAGGAACCTTCAACAGAACACTGGCTGTTGTTTTGGCTTCATTAAATCCTCGTGTTCCTCTTTTGCAAGCATTACAATTAGGCTACCTCTCAGCTTATCAGGGCATCTTACCATGGTTGCTTTAATAGGGATAATTGGAACCTCTTTGCTTATCTGTCATTACAAGAGAGAATTTGCTCAGAGGAGTGCAGAATTAGAGGAGGATATGGTACAGGCATTGCTATTAGAAGAATAGAAAAACAGGATGTACTAAACCAACATTCTTAGGTTCTATAATTATTTCAGTGTGAGCAAAGGAGTGTAATGACGATGGGGGCATTTATGTCTAAAAGATAGTGAAATTCCACCCTGTGTAATCAACCACCTGCCCTCCCTGTAAAGTGCAATTGCCAGGTACTAATAGGAATTCAGAGTTTAACAGTAATGTCAGATCTACTGTCTTTCTACAGAAGTACTATTTCAGTTGTACCGCATGACACATTCTCCAGCTAATTGCTCTCAAATGTTCCCCATAAATTACTCCACAGTATGAAATGAAAATCCCACAGACAGGCTTATGTATCATGTTTGAGAGGTGAAGCTTGTTTATATAACAAAATCAAATATTTTTGCAGAAATTCACTATTTCTTAAAATCAGAAGGGAGTGAATGAAAATGCTAATTCACTGTAGTAGGACAAACACCTTACTGGTTCTATCTAACTTAGAATAGAGACTCGGATCTGAATCTCTGCACATTGCATTTTCTTCAGGACAGTACAGTTAAGGTGAAGTTTCTTAGAGCTGCCTTATAGTACACGACTGAGGAGAGGGTTAGACTTTTTTTCTCTGCTGCTTCTGTGAACCTAATTTTTAAAATGAGCTCTGGTGCTTGTCTGACTGCTTGGAGAGCCTGCTACTGTTCCTAAGCTAGATGAAAAAGATATTTAAAATAAAAAATAAAATAAAATTAGCTGAATGTACTCATAGAGAAGCCAAGCAAGTACCAGAGATGTTGGAAAGGAAAAGGAGGCAGTTCAGGCCTGGGAGGATTGAGAAAGTGGATTTTCCCTTTGGCAGCAGAAAATTATCAGATTGGAATGTAAGGTATTGTAAGATCTGCTCTTTCATGCAATATCCAAAGTCTGGAGCATCTCTCCTATGAGGATAGGCTGAGAGAGTTGGAGCTGTTCAGCCTGGAGAAGAGAAGGCTCTGGAGGGACCTTATATCAGCCTTCCAGTATCTGAAGGGTGCCTACAGGAAATCTGGGAGGGACTTTTTACCAGGGCTTGTAGTGAGAGGACTAGAGATAATGGATCAAAACTGGAAGACGGCAGATTTAGGTTGGACATTAGGAGGAGATTGTTTCATGTGAGGGTGGTGAGACACTGGAACAGGTTGCCAGGGAAGTTGTGGAAGCATTCAAGACCAGGTTGGCTTGGGCTCTGAATCACCTGATCCTAGTGGGAGATGCCCCTGGCCATCCATCATGTGATTCTATGATCTCTTATCAGCATGGCCCTATTTCATATAAATAAACAATTAGTTGGCTAGAGAGCTTGTATTACTTTAAAAGGTGTCATTATGGTATTAACCAGACATGTAAGAGAACTTAATGGATTGACTTTCTATTTCTGACATTTGTAAATTATTTCAATTCTGTCTCAGTAAAAGAAACACTTATGTGTATTTTAGATGTATTCTTCCTTAATCCTCACAGTGATTGGACTTCTGTAGAGGAGAAAAATACCAGTTTTGGAGCTGGTTGAATGATTTGGGCCTATAAAGAAGTTCTGAATTTCTATGAAAAACCTTAACATTGGTACATAAAATGGCATCAATTTATTCCTTCTCCTAAAATCTGCAACTTTGTACCTGTCTGAAGATTCACATTTTTCTGTCACTTCTGCTTTTCAGTGTAGCCTTTCCAGATGCATTTTTGCATCTGCAATTTTGTTTGTTCCAGAATAATTTGTGGTTCTTTTATGGTAACATCCAGAATGACACTTGTTTGTGTGACTGCCGACTGACATTGCTTTTTCTGATTTTTCTTAAATGTAGTAGAAGAAATTGGGATTCTCCTTTCATTTTAAATGCTGTCACAACATTTTGGTAGAATTTTGGTGGGGTGGCTAGACAAACAGATCCACACTACTGAGGGATTAGAACAGAGGGCTTCAAAATTACTTGAGGAAGAATAAACTGTTGAAATAAAATTACTCTCCTGTTCACAGAATCACAGAATGGCAGGGATTGGAAGGAACCTCTGAGATTGGCTAGTCCAGCCCGCCTGTTAGAAAAGGATCCCCTAGAGCAAATTACACAGGAACTTGTCCAGGCAGGTTTTGAATATCTCCAGGGATGGAGACTCCACAGCCTCACTGGGCAGCTTGATCCAGTGCTCTGTTACCCTTAGAGTAAACAAATATTTTCTTATATTTAAGTTAAATATGCTGTGTACCAGTTTGTGACCATTACCCCTTGTTCTGTCGCTGGACACCACTGAGAAGGGTCTCCTGTTAACCTAATTGCATTTGCTGGAGCCTTTTGTCAGTCTGCTCTATAGATAGTGATCGTAGGAATGAATCATACCCCCAGCCCACTTCTATCAGAGATTTGACAAGACATTTAAGCCTAGATGAGATGCTGAGCCAGCTGACAGCAGTGGATGCTGAGTGAGATCAAGTCTAATGCTTCATGTTAGAGGGATGGGCTTTTTCAGTTGTTGCCCCCACAGGGATTTATGCTGCTCCCTGCTCCACTGTCTGAGGTGAATTAAATACTGCAAAGATTGTGTTTTAATTTATTTTTCTTTTAATATTTATGATCCACATTCTGCTCTGAAATGCATGATCTGTCCTTCACTGAAACAAATACAGATACAGAAAAAGTTTTGAGATGAGTAATTTAAGGATTTCCACTCAGAACTTGCAATCTTGCGTGGAATTCTTTTACTTTTCACTGTCTAATTAATTTTCTGATTTGGTGATGTTTTTATGTGTAGGTCACAGTGTTGTGAGTATCCTGAGAAACATAAGGCAATTGGAGGATTTGACTCCAGGAGATTTGTTTGAACATGGACTGAATGATTTGGGCTACTTAGATAGTAATTGCTACAGTTGACAAAACAAATAAAAATTATGCTGGTTTTGCATACTTTGCAAGGCTCTCTTAAAACATAATGGGGGG
>NW_009953647.1:1819021-1833370 GCF_000747805.2 Chaetura pelagica
GATGGGAGGGGGGGGGCGGGGAGGGGAAGAGAAATGGTGAAACAGTGGAGTGTTTGGATTGATAGGAGATCAATAGACAACTGATGGAGACCAATTTCTTGGTAGCCACAGAACCAACATACTTAAAAGCACATTATGGCTGTTGTAAACAAGTTAACACAGCTTATAAAAGAGCTAATCCCCTTGAAACCCAATGTTACTACATATAATGATGTTTTCTTATGTGGACTGCCTTCTGGTCAGGTAATTAAAATAAATAATAACAATTAGTTAATTGTCCATTGTGGCCACTAGTGCAGGGATACCTACATTAATTATTAATAACATCCTCTTTGCTCATCATTCTGAATTTTTTTCTCCTCCTTCTTTTCCTTCTTTCCACTTGCTGCCTTCATTTTTCTGCATTTTTAATAGAGAGCACAAGTTTTAAGTAATTACTTACTTCATTTGACATTGTCTCCACAGTCCAGTGCTACTGTTTGTCCACCTCTTCCAGTGGAAAAATTGTTAATATTGCTGACTCTTCTTTGTATCTGCTGATAGTTGTCACAACTTTTTCTGGCACGTAATTACCACAGATGTGTCACTGGGTATCTCTTCTTTTTCAACTTTGTTTCTTTTTAAGACTTCGGTGTTATAAAATCTTTAAATGTAGACTTCACCAGGTCCCATAATAGGCCTCTAAGCCTGTGATTCACAGCTTATGTGCTGGAAATTTCCACTTAGCTGTTCTTAGGCAGAGGGTTGAGACAAGAAAATAAAAACTATAGCATAACATGAAACAAGTCTTTTATTAATTTAATCTACAAGTGTTAAATGTTGTGTTTACAACTGCAGACCACTGCACGGTACTGCAGAAGTTATTGCACTTGACAGGGTTAAGGAAGACAAAACCCACTTCCCTCCCTTTTATATTTTCAGAAATAAGAAAGCAAATCACTGAGCCTATATATTCTGTTTCTGATTTTGCCCTAGCTTTTTATGCCCATGTTGCAAGACAAGTGTATGCTGTTTGTGGAAGGCAAAAATCTTGTATAACCTTGGTGGTGGCACCAAGAGAGCATCTTGAAAGATGTTCTATTTATTTTCATTTGTTTCTTGAGGTTTTCTTTGTTATAGGTTGCTGATGGTTCACAACCTTGAAAAGCATTAGAGATCACAAGGGTAAGGAAAACACTACTTATGCTTTCTTGATGCCCTGGTGTGAAAAAAAGAAGAGGCTCAAAGCTTCTGTGATACAAGGTACCCAATGACCTTTCTCGTGGCCTAGAATATCAAGGCTATAAAGGGATCCTTAATGTGAACAATTTCTCACAGCTGGGTCATTTAATGAGTATATCTTTCTATAGGATAGCATGTCGGCTTAAGCAGAATTTACATCTGCATGCACGTTTTGACCTTCTGAGCCGTGTTAGTACAACTGTTTGTGCAGCTGTATTTGAAAACAGATACAGGAAAGATTTGAGGTTAATAGAAAACGAGAAAAAGCTTATCCCTGATTTATTACATCTCTATTTTCATTGCACAACAGCAGAAATTTTTGTTGAAGAAAGAAGTAAGAAAGAATGTATTTTGAAGCACAGGGATTGAAGTAATTTTCACAGGTGGTGCAGCTGAAACAAAAGCTGGAAAAACTTCACTTTGCAAGCATTGAGAAGGGGGGATGCAGTATGTGCTCTTATTATTCTACATCCCCTTTAGATTGATGGAGTGGTGTCCCACTGTCCACAACCAGTTTGTATGAGTCACTTTGAATAGTCATTATGAAAAAGTCACTGATAAAAGTTTGTTATTTTTTACTTATAGATATTTAGTGATTTCTACCTGTCCTTTTGGTGTTACGGATCATTTGTACTACAGCACCTTTGTGCCAGCACCCTTCATTTACACTAAAGTAAAAAAAAATAAAAATGAAACATTTATCAGTTACTTGTGTTACTAGTTAAATTTAAAAAATTAAATTCTTTAAAATAGAAGCAAGAGAGAAAAAGAAAGCTTTACCTATAAGATTTTTGACAGTTAAACACAAGGGCTTGTGTCGTCCTTTTATTTAATAAAACCCTCAGTTTTTCACAAATTACTATTGTAATGTAGCCTTGCTTCTTTGATCTGAAACCTGAACTCCTGAAAAGAGATGTAGCTGTGTTATCAACTGACAGGTTCAAACATGAAAAATAAGATAATGTTGCAAAAAGTAAATGAAGCTTACATAATACATCCAAGATTATATATAATGTTATTGAATTAATACACCATGTCTTAAAGGTAGCAGAAATACTGTGAAATATCCTGATGAAATGGAAAAAGAAAATGTGTCATATAAATGCCATTCTAATGGAAAACCACTTAGAGAAAATAACTGTAATTTGCATTCTGATCCCTATTCTGTGAAGTGGCTTATCGAAAAGAAATACTCCATTACTTCTCTATAAAACTTCTAATTTTGAATTAAAAAATACTTATCAGGTGGATCATTAGAACAAGTTCCATCCTTTAAAAACCCATCTCCCTTATCAGAGTGCAACTTGAAAAAATGCATTTTAAAGCATTTGGTACATGACAGGCTATTTTTTGTGTTCAAGGTAATTATTTAAACTTGTAAGATTCTTGTCCATTTTTTTTCCTATTTGAAAACACAGACACTAAATTACTTGAGGAACAACCTTGCTCTGAAGGTATTTGTAAGACAGATTGTATTTTATTTTTAAACGAAGTCACAAAATAATCTTCAAAAAAGAAGTGTGTAGAAACACAGTGGTGACAATACTACAGCTGATAAGAATTTAATAGTTACTTATTCTTCATTTATGAACACATTAGAAATTTATGCAGCTCAGTTCTTATACAAGCTTTGTTTAAGTCACACAGTTCGTACTCATTTTGGTCCTGTGAAGTAACTGCTGATTGTCTCTCCTTCCCCTTTTTAAATTATTTTGAATGACTACTGATTTTGGACAGGAAACTCTGTTTCTGAATGTTAAGAAGGTAACTATTTTCATGGGATTTGGAGAGGGTAGATGATTAGCAAATGATGTTGGCCCTAGGAATACTGCAAATGAGCACCCAAAACACATAAGACCTCAGCGTGCATCTGAAACTAAATGAAGCAGGTATAATTAATTATGGCTTAGCTATGACATGGAACATTTTAAGACTTATGTACCATACTGCATGAACAACCATAAGTAGATTTCATTCCAACTGCCTTTATTTTTGAGGAGCTGAAAACCTGCTGTGCTCATCTAAAGGCAAGGGCTTGTTATTACCATGTCATGTTATGACAGGGATCATGGCTTAACCAAGTTTTTACATTTGGAACTAATGAAATGGTGATTTAACTAAAAAGTAAAAGGAGAAAACCTGTTTAAATTAATTTCACTAATTATTGGTAGGTAGCAGTGGAATGTAGCAATCGATATTTACTTTGATCTTAGAGAGTAGAATAATGTTGTTGATTTGTTTACTTTCATGTCTAGCCTATTTGTGATGAAACAAACCTTATCTGCTCTTTCTAAACTAAAATATGGTCCAGCCAGTGCATAAAACATTTTAAATGCTTGACTTCTGTTAATAGCACTGTATTGAACTTGGAAATGTACTTACCTGTAGGCATTGTATAATGCCCAAGTACAGCTATTAGGGTACCAGCAATTGCTTTAAAAAACAGATTTCTGAAACATTTAGAGCTCTGCTGAATAATTTCTGCTTTCTCTGTGAATTATTGATAGGGACTTTACTAGAGCAGCCAAGAGGCCTATTTTATAATAGGAGGGACCCATAGCTCAGCCTAGTATGAACTTGTACCAAATTAATGACTTGTGTACAGCATGCTCATCTGTGAGAAGCTGTATAATATGGACTAAGCAAATGCAGGGAACCAAAACATGTTCTAAATTAATAAACATGTTCTAAATTAATAACATGCATCAGTTTTAGACTTCAAAGAAGAGAGGGAGAAGAAGCAGCAACAGTAGTAACGGATGGATGATTTATAAACTTTTCAATGATACAGTTTGAAATAGTGTCTCAATGAAGATGCACCTCATGTAGTATTCTCAGTTGAGGGCCACTAAATTTGCCAGAGCCTTTGTCAACAGCCAGGAAGAAAATAGTCATTTGGTTTGAAAGACATTTTACAGTGCTCCTTGCAGAAACCACTGACCTTAGTTAAAATACACAGTCGGGAACAGGTGTCACCAAGGCTAAAATATGTGTGCCTCCTTGAACAACCTGTTATCTTTAAGTATGTGAGTATTTGTATGGAAAGGTAATTTGGAACTTTTGTGAGTAATTTAATAAGTGCCTGAGATTTGGTAAATACTACTTTTACTTTGTCTAGAATTCATTAAAGATACTGCAGTTACCTATATGGATTTTGTCATGATAGTCACCACAAGTTTTTACCTCCATCTTCAACAGGGAAGATGCAATTAATCAGAGGCTTGACCTTGTGTAACATTGGCTATCACAGTATAGTACCAATTAAAGTAAATGTTACTTAGAAGATTTGAAATAAATTAATGAATAATAATTGACAATTGTGGCACCATTTTGCTGGAGGGACCAATCTTTTCTCCTAAGAATGGTTATACTGGAGTTAGTAAATACATCCAGGAACTTGAATAATACAGTAAAGAACTTGCTGAAAGAATTAGCTGAATTTCCTCTTTACAAATAAAATCAGCTTCTTGTGATAATTATTACTCACCTATAGGAGACGTCTGGAGGAGTGACTTCTGTGTTCTGAAGACAAGTTTTGAAATTCTTTCATTCATACTTACTTTTACACTTGATATAGCTGAATGTTTAGTGTTTGCTTCTAAGTAATGACTCAGTAGTGACTTTTCAGTAATACAGGATGTATCTCTTAGCTGTTGTGTACAATCCAGGCTGTGAACAGCATCCTTCTTTTCCCTTGGCCAGGGAAGCATCTTTCAATTGCAGCATCTGCTTTCAGATGTCTCAAATCATTCTTTCCACTCAGATTCCAGGCCCTTATAATCAGCTGAATTAATTAGTATATCACATCAGGCATGCTGGCCAAATATAACTATAGCATTTTTCAACAGTGTAGAGCTGGACTAAACGATCCTTTTAAAAGAGAAGGGTTTGCTTTGTTGTTTTTGTTTTGTTTTGTTTTATTACCCTATTCTGTCTCATTTGGTAAGTTCTGCTCCATTATTTTGTCTGTCAAAACCAGTATTTCAAATTACTTTTTAGTTTGGCCTAAAACTTGTTTGTCAGAAAGGCCTAAGGTGACTGGATCCTGATTAGGATGCTTAGAATTGCTCTTGACTGGAGATGCCAGGTTTTAGTAAAACTCTAGCATACAACATATGTCAATACTGTTGCTTTCAAGACAGACTCTTCCTAGAAGTTATGCAGTGAACCAGTATGAAATATTGACAGACTAAACCCTTGTTTGTCACATGCTACCTGCTCCAGGTGCCTATCTCTGCAGATGTGGTAGACTGGATCGATTCCCCTTTTTACTCCCTCTCTCTGTCTTCATCTCCAAATGCAATTGATCACTGCCCAGCCACTGTCTTCTCAGTGTGTCCCTCCAGTAGCCACCTTGTGCTCTGTTTGTCACCTTTAGCTGACAGTATTGATTGCTATTTTTCTCAGTTGCTCTTTTAAAAGCTTGAACAGTATACAAAACCGTGGAGAGCTTAAATAAGTCAAAAGGAAAGAATCCCTTTCTTTCATTCTCTGCCCTCAAAAAGTACTCAAATATGTGTATTCGCGCCTCAGACAGATGTTATTTCTCCTTTACTTATCTCATTTTCAGGGAAAAACCCAACAATCTCAAATATTAACACTGGCAGCTTGCAGTCTTGTATTTCTTCCCAGAGCCTACAGGGCATACCTTGGGGAGTTTGTGTTCCCTTCCAAGCGAGGCTTAGTGTGGTGCTTATTCCCTAGAGCCTGAATTGCTACTTAGTGAACAACCTCACTGCAGCTGTAAAGAGGAAAAAGGTCTTGTAGTGAGGGAGGCTGGGAATTTTTTGAGCTTGTAACTTCCTTGAATCACACCCACTGTTTTGAAACTAACAATGATGATTAAGAAACCTGGAAGGTGAGGTAATGTCTTGGATTTTGCCATATCCACCCATCAATGCTCTATTCTCTTTCATGCTATTATAGAGACTGACATCAAAATGGCAACTAATTAAAAGTAAAAATTTTAGCATCTTTTGAACTTGAGGGCTTCTTCAGAGATGAGAGAGAGGTAGCTGTCCTCAATATTTTCATAGCTGCTTACTTTTAACTCTAAAGCGTGATTGAAGGATATTTGTGTTTGTTATCATTGTTGGCAGATTTATTCTGAAAATAAGTGCATTCACTAATTAGCTCACTTGCAGTATTAGATAAGGTGGGTTGGTCTGTTGGGTTTTTTTTTCCCTTTCCAGAATCAATGATTTTTCCTTCTTCCCCAGAAATTATATTAAAATTCACTTGCACTAGCAGTACAAAAAAAAGTAAAAAAACCCAACAAAACCACCAAAAAAACAACCCTCTTCCTGGATTCTGTTTCTCAGATGGTGAGGATTTTGGTGGCTTCACCAAGATCAACAGAGGTTTGCTTTTGTGTTTTTTTTTCTTTGTAAGCTGATCATTAATATCCCTGTAGTATTTTGAGATAAGATACCTAATTGCTGTTACTCCAGCTCATAAGAGGAAAATTGTGTCTAATATGAAATTAATCAGAAACTTCCCTTTCTGTTGACACAGAAGCTGGGATACTACTCCTTCCTTCTTTAGGACCATTTTTCATTTAGTGGAAATTGTGTGAACCTAGTGGAATTTTTTTGGAACAGACCATCTGTTTCCCATAATACACATTGCTGGCATGTGAAGGGTGATGGCTTGATTGCTTGCCCCCCACCTTCCCCAATGTGTCTATGGCTCTTTTGCTACTGGCCTAATCAAATATATATGTTTATTCAGGTGACTTCTACTACCATAAGCTCCTGTCCTTGTAGGACTTAGAAGTGAAGCACTCCTGCATAGTCACTCTTGCTAGAACAGGTTGTTTACCAGTATACATTTTCATAGCATTTATCTGGGATATTTTTTATTAAAAGGGATCAATCAAGTGTATTGGAGAACTTTTCAAATGTTGAAGAGAATTCTTATTTAAATTATATCCCTCACAACTCATTTATTCCTTATAACTCCTTATTACTCTTTTTTTCCTGGTGCTTTAAAATATTTGTAAACACTCTTCTTTCTCTCTCATTTCATTGTCCTCCATGTTGCCATGCTATGTATGTGTGTATATTACTTTTAAGTATCCTTTATAATTAAGTCTAAGTTGCATATCTATAGATTTTGTTGTTCTTCTCTGGCTTCTCTGATTTACCAATGTCTTTGCGCTAATGATATACACAGAATGTAAGTGTTTGGAGTGCATTCAATGACACTAGAAAAACAATACTTTTATGTTTCTTATTCTGTTCTTAATATTTGCAGTCTAAAATTGCCTCTCATGTTATTAGAGCTTTTTCTTATTCTGTTTCTTATTCTGTTTCTTAATATTTTTTATTGTTCTAAAATTGCCTCTCATGTTATTAGAGCTTTATTTTTTCTCTCTGTTTTGCTATTTTGCATGTGCCCTTACTGATGAATCTCATCTTGTTGATGCAGGCATACTTAGAGTCTAGATTCTGTTATATCGATGTCGACCTTTCATCATTTTTGAACCTTAAACCTCTAGGGTGCATCATGGCCAATCTAAGCACTCCTGCATCATGAAATAAAAGGAACCCAAAGTAGTATCCTTTAATCTGTTCTTGTATTGGGTTGTCATATGAGCTACAGACTCAGGTTTTCCTCCCACAACCATAACAGTAATAAACTTTGAATTTGTTTTAGATAAAAGCTGACTTGGCCTAGAATCAAATTTTACAACTAGTGGTTTAGTTATTGAACCACTGTGATGGACACACTGATGGATTTAATGTAACAATGATACATTTCTAGGCTAGTCAGAAGTCTTTAGAGTATATTCTTCTTGTAGTGGTTAACTGGAAATGGATTAAAATCCTGGTATTGGAAGGTACAGCACTATTTACCCTGCTTAGTTTCAATAAAGAAAAGAATGCCTTGTGTAAACTCTAGCAATTATCCTGTATATTTCATTTTCAAAAAATAATCCTATTTAGTGTATGTTGACTCTGAGCAGCAAGTAGTCAAGCCTGGATAGTTAAAATTATAGAGTGAAATGTGTAAATCCCATTTCAGTTGCTATGGCTTAGAAGTAGCTTATCTGCACTGAAAAGAAAGAAGAGCAAACGAAAATGCTTTTATGAGAAAACAAATGTTTAAGAAATATATTGATCCTAGTACTCTGCTAGACATCCTTTATTTTAGGGTTTCTGGTAAAGACAAGTACTTTTTCATGAAAAGGAAAACAAAAAAGCTTTTTGGGTGTCCAATTAAGCAACAATTTACCATCCTAAGGAAGAAAATGAATCCGTATTATATGTAGCAGTTTGCTTTTAAATACAGACCTGTAATTGCTGTGAGTTAGAAATATGAACATGGAAGAGAAATCCTTTATAAAGGAGAGGTGAAATTGTTTCGTTCCTTTGCATATTTTGGGATTATTCTGGTTCAGATCAATTGATATTGAGGTTTAGTTTGGTTTATTTTTTTTTCCCCCCTTTTTAATTTATTTCTGTTTCCTCCTTAGCTCTTTAGTATCTCCTCCTCACACATGTTGTGTCTATTTTCTTCCAAGCTGTATCTCAGTAGTCATGGTGGGAGCACACAACATGGGCGCTGAGGGACAGTAGAGGGCTGGAACAGAAATTAGACCTTTTACCTGAAGTGGAGATTATGACATGATATTTAAAGTAAAATGGTTGTGTTCTAGATAGAGATACTGTGTGTGTGTGTGAAGTTTCCTTTGGTCTATGGGAGGTATGTGGCTCCTATGTTCACATGAGAATAGGTACAAGCTGCAGATAACTCACTAGATTATCTCAATGTCCTTTGCAAATCTGTATTTCTTTCATCAATTCGCTTTGGGATTTTACCCTAATTTTCTCAGGAAGCAAAGGTAGAAGCAAGAGCTCAAGCATATGGCCAGATAGTAGCGAATCTGCAAAGAGGAAAACCATGAGAAACCATGATTCAGAAATTGTACTGCTGAAGAAACTTTGATTATTTCTATTATGTTTTAATCCTTGATTTTAATCAGCTGACTGGAGCATACTGAACTGACAGTTCAGTTTTCAGCACCTACCTGCGTTTGTTGAGTGCCTGATACGAAGGTAATGGCTGTAAAGATGTAGTGATATCTCTATATGCAAAGAGCAGCATGCATGGCAAGACCAGTGGAACAGATTTTCCAGCAACAGGATAGAAAGTAACAGGTGAATTCTAGTTTTGTGCAGAACTGCAAATCACTTTTATCTGCACTCTAATATACTTCAACTGATGAAATAAGAAGAATATTTGTTTTAGAACTTGTCTCCAATCTCAGTGCTTTTTTCACAAGCAAATTCAGTTTTGAAAGAGGATAGGTTTTATGAATTGGTAGTTCTTTGTCCTTGCATGGTTTTAGGTTTTTTAGGATGCACAGACCAAAAGGCTCATTAGTGTTTTGTTTTTCACTGCAGGGTAAAATGTTGAATAAAAGACAATTTTGTTTTCTTCAACAGAGCAACAAATCCTTTCAAACTTCTTTACTCTTTGTGTTGATTTTTGCAGCAACTCAGTACTTGTGGATTTGAGTAAAAGTGCCTGCATTTATGAGCATGTATAAATATTAAGATGTTGTATCCCCTTGTTATTTCTCAGTTGTGTGGAACAAAACTGAAGTTTACACCCTCTTCATGCCAGCTGGCATTGTGGCTTCTCCTTCTATTTTCCCTTTTTTCTTTGATGTAATGAGGCTTAGATAAAGTAAGCAAACAAAATATGCTAAGAGTTCTCTATAAAAGTGCTCCTGCTGCATTCTACTGCATCCTACTGCTCCTTCTGCATTCTATTTGGCAGTGCTACATGTTTAATATATGGATATTTCCAAAGTGGTATCTTGAATGATTTTTAGATAGGCCAATCTGAGAGTGCACAAGAAATGTACCCAATGTGAAATACGTTGTGCTGTTTTTCTTGACTTGAGTTTAACTTCATGCCTTCTTAGAACATTTTAGAGCCTATTTAGGCTGGTTTTGATAAATCCAAGGGTTGTTGGATTTTTTTTTAATTACAATATTTAGTTAACCATTAATCAGCATTCCAGAGAATAATTGAAAATATTTTCATCCCATAGAAAAAGAACTGTCAGTCAGATTTCAGGCTCCAGCTACTGTTTTTCCCTATATTTAAACTGGAATTTATCATTGCATTTGGTTTACATAAGCATTTGTGATAAAATAAAAAACATTTCTTACAAAGGATAGAGCTGAATGATTTTCCCATTACATTAACATTTCTGAGATTTAAAAACTTCTGATCTGTACTGGGAAGAACTCTGTTCTCTATTTTCTATAACCTCCCTACCTTGAGATAGTAATGTTTGGTACCAGGAGATTACTCATTCTGTGAGGCAGGTAGCATTAATCCTGTCAGAGCATTTCATAGCTGATTTAACATTGTTGTCACAGAGGATTTCTTTCTCTAGTTGACTTTACTCATCTGCTATAAGAAACTGGTCTTCAGGTCCTGAAGTTAAATAGGTTCTGATGCTTGGCATTCTATGTTTGCTAGGATTCCCTTTAAAACCAGTCTTCCCATTTTACATTTAGTATTTATTCTTGTTTAACCAGACATTCCATTCTGGATTCAAGGAACAATTTTCAATTAAAATGTAACCAAAACTTCTATTAAATAATTTTTTTGTAGTAAAAATTATTGTGTTGAAAACCAACTGATCATCACTGTAGTCATCAGAGACTAATTTTGGCATATTGTAGAGACCATCTAGTGTTAAGCATATAGTGTAAACTTCCCTCTGCCTGATTATCTCAAAAATAGGACCTTTTTTTTCTTTGTTTGTAATACTTTTATGATTTGGTGGTTTTTCAACCACACTGCTGGCCATCTGGAATATTCAGGGACAGTAAATCTGTATCTGCTGAAGACCAGATTATCCTACCCTTGGCCATAATCTGCAGTTGTACAATTTGCCTGGTGGGGAGGTGTGACAGTAAATAATTACAGTTACCCAGGTGCAAACCACAGAAGAATTTATGGCTCAGTCATGACTATTTTCTTGATCCTTTTTATGGTGGAAGCAGAGAAAAGGAAGTAAGCTAATTCACAGGAATTGGCTTGTCTCCCATCATATCCTGGCTGTCTACAACTGAGCTACTTCTTTTTCCCTCAGTCCAACCTTTTACCTCATCCTTGTTAATTCTTGTGATGAATACTCTCTCCTCCCTCCAAAGTAAAAATAAGCTAAATTCTTTAGCTTGGCTATTCCTATTTCCTGTTAATAAGTTGCAAATTAATAAGTTACAGAAGAGTAGTGGATATACAGAGAGTGTAAGTATTTAAATTCATCTGCTTCTAATCTTAAAACTAAGAGTGGCAGTATTAAAATAAAAAGCTTGCATGACAGCTAGAGCATGCTTCTGTTTTTCTGTTTTCCCTAGAAATAGCACAAACCTGCAGTTTAATAAGCTTAATCCTTGATTAAACACTTACTGAATGCCTGTCTGCTGTAACGTGGAGCTAGACTGAGAAGAAAGCAGACATACTCTTCATAATGGCTTCTTATGTTTGAAATGATTTAATTTGATTCAAGCATGGGATTCAGCAAGACTGAACCTGACAGTGTAAATGTATTTGTAAGGACATGTTTTAGAGTAATAAGTGGGTTTGGTTGACCTCCTTATCAGAGTCTCCAAGAAGAAATCCACTCAGGAATATGCTCTTACAGTGCAAGGACAAAGTCTCAAGGATGTATAAGGATGTGTAAGGTATTGTGCTGGTATGTTATGCTAAATTTCCACTTATTACAACTCTGTACATACTCACTTGATTCACTGACACCAACCCATTCTCTATAAATGCAGAAGCTAAAATATTGTGAATAAAACTCTCTTTTGTGCAGTGTTTTTTAGACAGTTCCTTCTGCAGCCATTGTCAGTGATGTTAAAATTAATGTAATTCTTGGTGCCAGGGATGTGCCAAAGGGAGCTGCACTATTGTTTCTAGAATTGTACAAGAGCTTCACACATTCTCACTTAGCTCTTCTATACCCCCAGCAAATTCATGCCTGGCCCTAGAGAGGTAAAGGAAGATATGAAAATCTTATGTTTTTGTAAAAACACTCACAGAAACACATAGTTTGAAAAATACTTAAACAAAAGCAAAAATAAACATCATAAAGGTATAAATTTGGAAGGTAACCTTTTTTATAAGTGTGCTTTAAAATTCAGTCCAGATTCTACATACCTTTTTCAGACTGCTGAGTATTTATTCATTTCAGTATTTCTGTTGTCTTAAATTTGTACTCCATCACAAAACGAGATTGTGGAGTCTATCTGAATTGTAGCTGATAGGAAATATTCATCTTCCCAGAAGCTTCAAACCCTGGTCACTTGAGTAACTAGGGACAAAGGGCAGAAGTCTACACTGCTTCTCTGTGGAATAAAATGTTCTGCTGGGTCTGAGCTATGTGCGTGGGAAAATGGTAACTTACATTAATTGGAGTAAGGTAAAAATCCTGGTAGTTTATACTTTTCACATAAGTTAGCCATCTGAGCTGAAAAAACCATTTGACTGCAGCTGAATTTTTGCTGCAAAAAGCAGTTGTCTGCATGCCTTTATATTTTACTACTGGCAAATGAACTTCAGTTAAATTTGCAAAGCTTTTTTTCCTTTTTTAGCAAATTTTGTTTATACAAATTGCTGTCATGACCAGAACTTAGGCTGAACACATTACACTATTGCTTGAGTAACTGGCAAATTTGTAAGGGAGAAACAAACCTAGCTGATGAAGCTTCCTTTTCATGCATTTGTGTATTTTTTCTGACTAGATAATTTATTTATTTTTTTCTGGAATTATTTTCACTATTTAATTTTGAGTTGCCTTTCAACTGAGCTGAGACTCCTAAGTGAGATCCAAATGCGAAGACATGCATGGGAACACTATCCTTTCTCAGTCATCCCTGGGAATAATGTTATCATATTTTCTGACAAGCTGGGTGAGGTTCTACTACTGCCAGGCAGAAAGGGCACATTTCTTCCTCTAGTGTCAGCTCTGAAAGTGTTGGGTCCAAATGAGGCTGTTGAAAAGACAGCTGGATCCTGATGGTATAATGGAGTTATATTATTTTTTAACATTTTCTTTTTTTTCTGGTATAACATCTTCAAAAGAATCTTGCCCTCAGGACATACTGTGTATACCCTGGATTTTATCTTACTTACAAGTTACCTGGGAGAAAAATCCATCCTCTTTCTCTGCTATCTTATTTCATATAAATATTTTTGCTCCCAGTTATATCAGATTGTTTAATTCTGCACTTCCAAATCCAGTATTTTGACAGACACATGCCCTTAATCCTGGAGCTCCAAGAATTCTCTTGGGCTTCTTTGAATTGCACACAGTTAATTACACCGTTGGCCTGTATTAGTTTTAAAAAAAACAACGACCCAGGAGCAATTACAACATTAAATTTTAACAGGATAATAACCTTGCAATGATACAGTCAATAACTGCACTTTCGCATAGTATATAATATATTATATGAATTAAAAGTAGTTTTATAGAGTAAAAGGTGTGTAAAGCAGGCTTTTATCTGTTAATCTGAAATTACCAGCTAAATCTCAGAGAAAAACCTACTAGATGCCATAAAAGAATTATTTAATAAAGAGGTTGTTTTTAATATCAATATGGTTAAATCTTTACTTAAAGAAATACTAAATTGCTCTTGGAACAATGCTTTTCTACAAGATGACAAGCTCCTTTCATCCTGCCTCAATAGAAATACTTTAGACTCACTTCTTATTTATGTCTAGATTAGGTAAATTCACTAAACTATTAAGTTGAAACCTGTGATCTGATGATATTATAATACCATTTGTATTCATAAAACCACCATGTAAAAGAAAAAAAAAAAAAAAAAGAATGATTTTATGATACTAAAAAAATTCCATCTCTTTTGGAACCCGATATATAAAATGTCTAAAACCAGCTATCTATCTTAAAGGAAGCTGAAACCTCCTATTTTTAAGCCACACAGTAAGCTAAACTGGACATGGTTTCAATGTTTTCCAAAGCATTTTCCTGCAGTTAGAAAACTGGAGAACTACTTTTTGTCATTTTAACCAAGTTAACCCAGGTTCTAGTCTTTGTTATTCAGTACATCCAATATGCACATACATCAC